>NC_057802.1:610223878-610229855 GCF_018294505.1 Triticum aestivum | reverse complement strand
CTTTCCCTCTTGTTGTCTTTGATTTAGATCCGGCGTCCATCAACGCCGTTCAACGCTTGTAGCTCCCGTCGATTGATTGCAGGTCCTGTCGAGACGGCCGCATCTCCTGTCACCATCGGCCACCATCACCGTTGCAGCTCCCGTGAGCGGTTGTCAGGCTAAATAACAAAGTATATATTCACATAATCGTTGACATTACTTCAACTTAATTAAATAACAAAGTATTTTGTTTTTATTCCTTTCATAGAGAATATTAAATTCATAATCAATAGCTACTTTAAATCTGGAGAATCATCCATTGGAAAGCAACCTTGAGCGAAAAACTGTGTTGTCGAACTAAAGGAATAGTGTTGTAACCCTTTCCGGTACATAAATGAAATGAATGGTCATCTTCTGCTCAAACTTCACATTATCCACCAATGTTATTATCTGAAGTTATATCTAATACAATGGAGCCTCATGAAGGTGAGAAATTAAAACAACAATCAATGTTTTATAAATTTTATTCTTACAATCTCCGATCAAAATTTAATGTAATTAAAGTATTAGTTGTATTACCTTTGGCATCCAATCACATGGCTCACTATTCATCAGTGTGCAATGGGGCACAAGTAGGATAAAACTAACATGGAGCAAGACAGTTCTAATTTCACCTTCATGAGCATTGACTTGGATGAAAGCTTTGTAGTACCATAGAAAACCAAAGGAAGCGACCAAGAACAAAATTCTTAACAGATCTTAACTTTTTTTTAGAAAAGGAGGATGACCCCCGGCCTTTTCATCTGGACGATGCATGCGGCCACTTTATTAATTATTCTCACAAGACCTTACAAAGTCATACAATAGCAAGACTAAAGCCACCGTCTAAGAAACAACTGTCGCTACACCTATCCAATTGATGAAGGGGCGCTGATAGCCTGGGCCTAATACCAAACAGACATCGCAGCCAAACCTAAACATCTAAGACCTGAGGTCCCAACCAGGACGCCTGCCTGGTATGGGGCACCTACCAGTCCGGCGCACTTCTCAACCAGGACGCATGCCGGGTATGAGGCCGCCGCAGCCACCTGCCACGAGTCCATCTTCAGAGTTGTACTGTTGCATCTACCGTGCCAGGTCTCTCTGCCATCGACGCCACCACGACGCCAGACAGCGTCGTCCTCCTGCGTGAGTCCATCCTCCCACATAGAACTCCAAATCTGCACTGCACCACGCCGTCAAGATCCGTCGCCATCAATGTGTAGGATGAAGCACCGCTCCACCGAAGAAGCCGTCCGCTGGTCCCGCGAAGCCGAGTGCACCTCCAAGAATGCCGCCCCAAAGGGGGTTACGACACATGAATGCGGCCAACATCCGATCAGCTGATCTAGGGTTTTCCCCGGAGGTATTGAGTGGAGTTGGGAGCTTCACCTCGATGATGCCTTCATGAAGGAAACGGTGATAAGGGCATCGTCATCACCGGCTCCAGCCATCAACCGAAGACCAGGTTTTCATCCGGATCCGTCCCAAGAAATCCACCCAACAACCTGTGCACCGTCTCGACCGCCTTCAAAGCCCCAAATCCAGCCGCCTAGATCCGGCGACCAACCGCAGCAACAGTGCCACCGTGGGATCCCTGGCGCATCGGCCACTACCTGAGTGTGCCACCACTGGAGCCTAGGAGGAGGGCTCCCACCCCGCCTCGCCAAGCCGCGAGAGCCGCCGAGAAGGATCCCGCGCGCTCGTCACCGTCTCTGATCCGAACCAATCCAACAGATCGCCGTCACAGATCCGCCTTGGACAGGGACTGCACCACACCATGCCGCCGCGGAGCCCTAGCTTCACCAGTCGCCGCCCCAGGATCCAGACAGAACCTCGTCACTGCCACCGGCCAAGTTCCGCCACCGCCGACCGCCCACTGCGACCTCCGCCGCCATGCCGCCGACGGATCTGGGCGAGGATAGCCTTCCTCCCCGAGGACACACGCCGCAGCATCTTCTCCGCGTACTCGCATGGGAAGCCACCGTGGCCGCGTCCCCACCCCTCGCCGGATGCCGCGCACGTGCCGCCCCGCCGCCGGCGAAGGCCGCCGCCACGAGGAGACCCGCACGCAGCCGCCATACAACTCGACGTCGACCCATCTGCAGCCGCGCGGCCCGCCGCCGTCAAGATCGTCGCCGCCGCGCCGCCAGGATCCGCGCGCCCCGGCGCCTCCGCTCGGCCTGGTTGCTCCCGCGGGCCACGAACGCGAGGTGGGGAGAAGGCCCCTGCCGCCAGCCACCGCAGGGGGCTTTGCCCCGGCGGCTTTGGCCGGCGGCGGCGGGGAAGGGGAGGAGGGGGAGGGCTAGCGGCAGAAGGTGGCGGCGCCACCCGTGTCGCCCGCGGGAGGGGCGACGCGGGGGCTAGGGTTACCAAAACAGATCTTACCTGGCAACAAGACACCCTTATTATCCCTACTATTGTGATCTTTTTACATTCGAGTGTCATGTAAATTTATATACAGAGGCTAATCCAAAATGTAGCAGGTACAGATTGAAAGCTAATTAATTGCCTGGCCTGCCATATCAATTCTGGATAGGTAGCCTATATTGGAGAAGGTACTGCATTGTTGTATTAATATTACACTATCCTGAGTATGTATTTGTTCTCACGCGATGGGATGGTAAATTTGATTTCTGGAACCTCGAGTAAAATACATTTTCAACACTCATATGCAAAGAAATTTATTAACATCTTTCTACAAATTATCCAAGTTGCTAAAAAGGGCCCAAAATGAAGCATACACTGGAAGTAGCAAACGTTCAATAATCCTTTCTTCTTTGTAGGATCTGTACAGACAGTAGATACATCATTTGATCAGATTGGAGACGAATTATGTGTTTATGAAAAGATGCAACAAAATTGTGCATGTGTTTTGCTTGCATGTGGAAAATGGATTTACCCTCCTAAACTATCTGGTGCGTATACAACAACAATTAAGGTATACTTGGTTATTGGATAAGATATGGCATTCCACTTGAACTAACCTGACCAGCAGCCATTGGGGATCATCAGCTGAAGAATTTCTAAGCCAAAAACTCAAAACCAGCCTCGAGGAACCCGTCGAACCAATACGCTAGAAGCACCTGGGAGAAAGAATCTGCAACAAAGTAAGGGCTTAAACTGCATCAGCAGGAGCCTGAACTAAGTACAAACATTGAGTGGGGAAGGACAATCTGCAGCAATCTGAGTACAAAACATTTTCTGGTTGAGGCGACCGGTGCACCAATGCATGTCGTCACGAGAATGTGAGTGAGGGGGCGGCACCGTCGCAGACACGCAGATCTGGTAACGTGGAAGTCGGGATCCCACGGCATACCGACATAGGGATAATCAACGGAGCTGGCGGTGGTGGGTGCAGCAGAAAGCGGTGGGATTGCACTAGACACAGTGTCGCTAGCCACAGGCATGCGGGAAAATGGCGAGGGCGGATGCGCTCTCGCTGGTTGGCGACCGAAGCCTCAAGGTGAAGCGACGGCGGTTCGGTGCCGCTGATCTTACTACCTCAGTAGTCTTGCCCGCCACGTGCGGGATGGCACGAGTGCAGACGCGATGCAGTCGGCCAAGGGCGTGGCTGAATTGTCCGGCCTCGAGGACGGAGGCATATTTCCAACAGACGCCCCGTTCGACATAAACTCGGAAACTGGGGCTCTAGGAGCTACCTTGTGAGACTCTAGTGATACTTTAATATCAGGCACATGCAAGTTTCAGGGGCATTGCATTGGATGCGTCGTCCAAGGAGACAGCTACACTACTGATGGGCCTCCGTCTAGCAGCCAACCTGGGAATATTGATTCTCCATGACGATTGAAAGCGACTCACTTGAGATTGTACAAGTGGTTCTAAATCCTTTGGAATATAGAGCTTCAGGTGCAGTTCTGGCGGATGAGCGTGGTGAGCTCATGATGACTTTCGGGAACACGACAACAGATCATTGCACGCGGTAAGCGAATGTATCAACACATCATATTGCTCGTTTTAGCTTCATGTGGTCAGATAAACTCTTGATTTGTTAGTTCCATTCATTGTAAAGGACCTGATCATTATTTAATAAAGTCACCAAAGTTCAATAATTGAAAAGGAGTAACACAGCTTGAAAGAAAATCTAAAGAAACTACTGATCAACATATTCTCTCTAAAAACAAAAGTTATATCACATTTCTCAATGTCAGTAACATGAATCTCGCCCTTTTCTTTTTGCACATGATAATATGAAGGGGTTTGAAGCATTGCATAAAGTGGCAATCTAAAACCGTTGGATGTCCGGTGCCAGCAACATACTCCTCGCGGGATAGAGTGCTCGAGTCACCAATTGTTTTGGGAAGAAACAAAAAGCATATGAAGAGAAAATAGGAGTAGTGGTACTGGTACCAAAACAAAATTGGCTAAAGATCTGAAGGGAAAAGCCACACGGGAGGATATTTATCAGCGCCCATCACATAGTGCCCCACCGTCGTAATCCCGTCCACGTTGCTTTCATCTTCCTTGTAGTGTGTCTTGTAGTACACATGACGACCATTGCTATTTGAGGCCGTAAAGAACTCCTCGGCGTCGCCGGGCACTGATTCTTTCTGTGGGTAGCATCGGTGGTGGGAGTAGTAGATGTTGTTTCTTTGCAGGTAGCCGTTCTGATCAGCTGACATCTGCATTGCGCTGACTATTAGCTTGCATTCTCATACACTGCTTGCTCATCTGGATCACCCCCGTTCTGGTGGTAGAATAATACCATGGACCGCAGACCACCTACAAACAACCATTGGGGATTACTTTTGAACACGCCGTGTTTGGTTAAGCCGACCTCGAACCTGACAATCTCCATCGTTTCCGATACGAGGCAATAGAGATGGCCGTCGCAGAAGGCAATATCCATGATTGTCTTACCAGGAAGCCTCCGTGGCAACCATGAACACCTGGGGCGGCCAAGCCCGCAGACCGCGACTTCATCCCTCTCGGTGATGGCGGCGAGGATACAGCCGCTCGAGGTGGGCGGCGAGGAGAATATCACCTTGAGCGGAACAAACCGGTCGTCGACGGACGATCCTCCTCGGTTTCGCAAGCGGACGATCCTTCTCTGTTTCGGGGAGAGCGTCACCTCGGCGCCGGAGAAGAGGTTGACGATCCTCAGAGGGGCTCCCAGGAAGGCGACCCAGCCGCCGTCGTGGCCGCCCACGATGCACCTGCCGACGGCCTCGTCGGGGAACCGGAGGCGCGGCGGCAGGACGACGCCATCCTCGAGGCAGCACGCGTGCTTCGCCCTGTCGCTGCCGCCCGGGTCGAGGACCAACCACGGGAGGAGACGGCGCGGCGGGTGCGTCGAGGCGACAGCGCGCCACCACCCGCACACGGCTGCGAAGCTTAGCCGGTCGACGATCGGGCCGGCGACAAGCCGTAGGTAGATTACGCTGAGGAGATCTCCCGGGAGGGCGGACCACCGCTCGGTCGCCGCCGTCGGGATGCTGCCGGCGGCGGCCGTTTGCGTCGGCTCCTCCATCTCCGTGGCCTAGATTAGATCGGCCGACGAGACAACAAACTACATGAGGTTCTGCGCGTGCGTGCGTGGGCGTGACCGACCAACCTAACGGGCCACCACGATGATGGGCATTCCACAGGCTTGTCTCGCGGGCGGCCCAGCCCGGCCCACTCCGCCCCTTCGTCTGTCTACTACCCGCCGCCGATACTTCTTACCCTGACAAAAAAAAAGAATCAGCTACTTCTACATATCTGTACTCCATTATGTATGTGTTTTTTTTTGGCGGGTAATATATGTATGTGTTTTCATCGCCGGCCGCTGCGTGCACGACAATTTCATGCTGGTCCAGCAGACCGCACGCCAGCTCCACAACCTGCGAGTTCCCAGGGTTCTCCTCAAGCTTGACATCGCACGGGCCTTCGACACCGTTTCTTGGCCCTTCCTCCTCAACGTGCTGCGTCACCTTGGCTTCGGCAGACGCTGGATTGG
>NC_057802.1:610186692-610223610 GCF_018294505.1 Triticum aestivum | reverse complement strand
GGCTTCGCCAGGGTGATCCCATCTCCCCCATGATGTTCGCGATCGCCATCGACGCTCTGAACTCCCTGCTGCTCCATGCGCACCGCCATGGCCTGCTTCAGCGACTCACCACCCGGCATGCCCCCTCGAGCATATCCATCTTGAAGGAAATATGCCCTAGAGGCAATAATAAAATTGTTATTTATATTTCCTTATATCATGATAAGTTTATTATTCGTGCTAGAATTGTATTAACCAGAAACTTAGTACATGTGTGAATACATAGACAAACTGAGTGTCACTAGTATGCCTCTACTTGACTAGCTCGTTAATCAAAGACGGTTAAGTTTCCTAGCCATAGACATGAGTTGTCATTTGATTAACGGGATCACATCATTAGATAATGATGTGATTGACTTGATCCATCCATTAGCTTAGCACGATGATCATTTAGTTTGTTCTATTGCTTTCTTCATGACTTATACATGTTCCTATGACTATGAGATTATGCAACTCCCGAATACCAGAGGAACACTTAGTGTGCTATCAGACTTCACAACATAACTGGGTGATTATAAAGATGCTCTATAGGTGTCTCAGATGGTGTTTGTTGAGTTGGCATAGATCGAGATTAGGATTTGTCACTCCGATTGTCGGAGAGGTATCTCTGGGCCCTCTCGGTAATGCACATCACTATAAGCCTTGCAAGCAATGTGACTAATGAGTTAGTTGCGGGATGATGCATTACAGAACAAGTAAAGAGACTTGCCGCTAATGAGATTGAACTAGGTATTGAGATATCGACGATCGAATCTCGGGCAAGTAACATAACGATGACACAGGGAACAACGTATGTTGTTATGCGGTCTGATCGATAAAGATCTTCATAGAATATGTAGGAGCTAATATGAGCATCCAGGTTCCGCTATTGGTTATTGACCGGAGATGAGTCTCGGTCATGTCTACATATTTCTCGAACCCGTAGGGTCCTCACGCTTAACGTTCAATGACGGTCGGTATTACGAGTTTATGTGTTTTGATGTACCGAAGGTTGTTCGGAGTCCCAGATATGATCACGGACATGACGAAGAGTCTCGAAATGGTCGAGACATAAAGATTGATATATTGGAAGGCTATGTTTGGACACCGGAATGGTTTCGGATGAGTTCGGGCATTTTCCGGAGTATCGGGAGGTTACAGGAACCCCCCGGGAAGTCAATGGGCCTTATTGGGCCTTAGTGGAAGAGAGGAGGAGGCTGCGAGGTGGAGGGCGCCCCCCCTCCCATGCCCAATCCGAATTGGGGTGGGGGGCCGGCGCCCCTTTCCTTCCCTCTCTCTCCCTCTTCCTTCTTCTCCTACTCCAACTAGGGAAGGGGGGGAACCTATTCCTACTGGGAGTACGACTCCCCCCCTTGGGCGCGCCATAGAGAGGGCCGGCCATCCCCTCCTCCACTCCTTTATATACGGGGGAGGGGGCACCCCATAGACACACAAGTTGAGAGTTGTCTTAGCCGTGTGCGGTGCCCCCCTCCGCAGATTTCCACCTCGGTCATATCGTTGTAGTGCTTAGGCGAAGCCCTGCGTCGGTAGCTTCATCATCATCGTCATCACGCCGTCATGCTGACGAAACTCTCCCTCGGCCTCAGCTGGATCAAGAGTACGAGGGACGTCACTGAGCTGAACGTGTGCAGATCGCGAAGGTGTCGTGCGTTCGGTACTTGATCGGTTGGATCGCGAAGACGTTCGACTACATCAACCGCGTTACTTAACGCTTCCGCTTTTGGTCTATGAGGGCACGTGGACACACTCTCCCGCTCGTTGCTATGCATCACATAGATAGATCTTGCGTGATCGTAGGTAAAAATTTTGAATTACTGCGTTCCCAATCAGTGGCATCCGAGCCAGGTCTATGCGTAGATGTTATATGCACGAGTAGAACACAAAGAGTTGTGGGCGATAATAGTCATACTGCTTACCAGCATGTCATACTTTGATTCGGCGGTATCGTTGGATGAAGCGGCCCAGACCGACATTACGCGTACGCTTACGCGAGACTGGTTCTACCGACGTGCTTTGCACACAGGTGGCTGGTGGGTGTCAGTTTCTCCAACTTTAGTTGAATTGAGTGTGACTACGCCCGGTCCTTGTTGAAGGTTAAAACAGCACACTTGACGAAAAATCGTTGTGGTTTTGATGCGTAGGTAAGAACGGTTCTTGCTAAACCCGTAGCAGCCACGTAAAATTTGCAACAACAAGTAGATGACGTCTAACTTGTTTTTGCAAGGTATGCTGTGATGTGATATGGTCAAGACGTGATGATATATAAATTGTTGTATGAGACGATCATGTTTTGTAACAGTTATCGGCAAATGGCAGGAGCCTTATGGTTGTCGCTTTATTGTATGAAATGCAATCGCCATGTAATTGCTTTACTTTATCACTAATCGGTAGCGATAGTCGTGATAGCAATAGTTGGCGAGAAGACAATGATGCTTCAATGGAGATCAAGGTGTCAAGCCGGTGACGATGGCGATCATGACGGTGCTTTGGAGATGGAGATCAAAAGCACAAGATGATGATGGCCATATCATATCACTTATATTGATTGCATGTGATGTTTATCCTTTATGCATCTTATTTTGCTTAGTTCGGCGGTAGCATTATAAGATGATCTCTCACTAAATTTCAAGGTACAAGTGTTCTCCCTGAGTATGCACTGTTGCGAAAGTTCGTCGTGCCGAGACACCACTTGATGATCGGGTGTGATAAGCTCTACGTTCACATACAACGGGTTAAACTTGACGAGCCTAGCATAGATATGGCCTCAGAACACTGAGACCGAAAGGTCGAACGTGAATCATATAGAAGATATGATCAACATAGTGATGTTCACCACTGAAAACTACTCCATCTCACATGATGATCGGACATGATTTAGTTGATTTGGATCACGTGATCACTTAGAAGATTAGAGGGATGTCTATCTAAGTGGGAGTTCTTAAGTAATATGATTAATTAAACTTTAATTTATCATGAACTTAGTACCTGATAGTATTTTGCATGTCTATGTTGTTGTAGATCAATGGCCCGTGCTACTGTTCCTTTGAATTTTAATGCGTTCCTAGAGAAAGCTAAGTTGAAAGATGATGGTAGCAACTACACGGACTGGGTCCGTAACTTGAGGATTATCCTCATTGCTGCACAGAAGAATTACGTTCTGGAAGCACCGCTAGGTGCAAGACCCTCTGCAGGAGCAACACCGGACGTTGTGAACGTCTGGCAGAGCAAAGCTGATGACTACTCGATAGTTCAGTGTGCCATGTTTACGGCTTAGAACCGGGACTTCAACGATGTTTTGAACGTCATGGAGCTTATGAGATGTTCCAGGAGTTGAAGTTAATATTTCTAGCAAATGCCCGGATTGAGAGATATGAAGTCTCCAATAAGTTCTATAGCTGCAAAATGGAGGAGAATAGTTCTATCAGTGAGCATATACTCAAAATGTCTGGGTATCATAATCACTTGACTCAGCTGGGAGTTAATCTTGCAGTTGATAGTGTCATTGACAGAGTTCTTCAATCACTGCCACCAAGCTACAAAAGCTTCGTGATGAACTATAATATGCAAGGGATGGATAAGACAATTCCCGAGCTATTCGCGATGCTAAAGGCTGCGGAGGTAGAAATCAAGAAGGAACATCAAGTGTTGATGGTCAACAAGACCACCAGTGTAAGGGCAGTTTTATCCCTTAGTTGGTTTTGGTGATTGATGACAATGCTTTTGCGGACTAATCATGTGCATCGAATATTTCAGATATATTGACTAGGCACAAGATGATTTGGTTCCCCTCGAAGGCTATGGAAGACAGCGTTTCTCTTCATTTCTTTTCGGTGGTATTGACTCGTAGGGAAGCCGTACTATTAAGAGGGGGTCCGCGTTGGAAAGGTTGGGTGGATTCATCACGTACACATCTTCCTTTGCACCTCCTTTCCTCTAGACTTTGGAGTATCCTATGTTTTCCTTGTCTATGCAAATATTGCTCTTGCTTGCTGAACTAGGGCGTGCGGTAGTACTGCTCCTTAGAGCGGTAGTACCGCAAGACCTTGCGGTAGTACCGCCCGTTGGTGCGGTAGTACCGCAAGGGCCCACGGTAGTACCGCTTCTAGTAAGCGGTAGTACCGTGGTATCTGACTTAGTTCCGCAAGTACGCGGCAGTAAGGGGCGGATGTAATTTTTTACATCCGCGCCTCGCACGGTAGTACCGCTGCTGGCTTACGGTACTACCGCGTCGGGTTTTTGCATCGACTCCAACTCTGCGGAAGTAGCCACGGATGTATTTTTTTATATCCATGCCTTCCCATCTCTGGACAGCCCCTGCCTTGCGGTAGTACCGCAAGGGGGAGCGGTAGCACCGCGCCAGTAGTACTACCGCCCTCTGCTTTAGTGCATTTTAGGCTGTTCTGGTCTCTGCTGCGTGGGCAGTAGTACCGCGGGGCCCTGCGGTAGTACCGCGTGCCCCTGCGGTAGTACCGCGTGCCCCTGCGGTAGTACCGCGTTGCGCAGGCTGAGTTGGTGGATAACGGTTGGATTTGTTCTTCCACTATATAAGGGGTGTCTTCCTCCTCTAGTTGACCACCTCTTCCACCTCCAAGCTCCATTGTTGCTCAAAGCTCCATTTTCGCCCGATCTCCTTCCCTAGCCAATCAAAGTTGTTGATTCTCTAGGGATTGGTTGAGAAGGCCCCGATCTATACTTCCACCAAGAGAAATTTGAATCCCCCCACTAATCCCTTGTGGATCTTGTTACTCTTGGGTGTTTGAGCACCCTAGACGGTTGAGGTCACCGCGGAGCCATAGTCCATCGTTGGGAGCCTCCAATTAAGTTGTGGAGATTGCCCCAACCTTGTTTGTAAAGGTTCGGTTGCCGCCTCCAAGGGCACCAATAGTGGAATCACGGCATCTCGCATTGTGTGAGGGCGTGAGGAGAATACGGTGGCCCTAGTGGCTTCTTGGGGAGCATTGTGCCTCCACACCGCTCCAACGGAGACGTACTTCCTCTCAAAGGGAAGGAACTTCGGTAACACATCCTCGTCTTCACCGGCTCCACTCCTGGTTATCTCATGCCTTTACTTGTGCAGGCTTATTTGTGCTTTATCTCTTGCTTGCGTGTGTGCTTATTGTTGTTGCATCATATAGGTTGCTCACCTAGTTGCATATCTAGACAACCTACTTTGATGCAAAGTTTAAATTGGTAAAGAAAAGCTAAAAATTGTTAGTTGCCTATTCACCCCCCCTAGTCAACTATATCGATCCTTTCAATTGGTATCAGAGCCTCGTCTCTTTATTAAGGACTTTACCGTCCGAAGAGTATGGTTGACGTCGTAGACAGTGTGGAGGAGCACTCCGGTGTGAATCCGGTCTCGTCTACGGGAGCTCGTGAGGAATTCAATGTGGCGTTGGACACATTGAAAACCTCCATGACGACCGAGGTCGAAAGCATGTTTAATAAATTCTTAGAAGGTCTTAAACTTTCCACCGCACCGTTGAAAGTGGGTGATCCCGCTAACAAGGTGACGGATGCTACCTCCGACAAGGGGGAAGCTACTAGCAAGAAAGCTCCTTCTTCTAGTGGTAAAAATGGCACCGGCATCTTTGCCCATGTGGAACCTCCACTTGTCTATGGTGGACCGCTTCCTTCCACTCATTTGAATCATGCCGGCCCGGCCCCTAAGATTGAGAAGAATGTAGAATTTGATTCTTGGGTCTATCGTTTTAAGCGTCATTTAAATCATGTGAACACTAACCTTTGGAGAATCATTGAAGAAGGTTTCTATCCGCATGACCGAAGTAACTTCACTCCTAAAGAAGCCATGGATAATCAATTCAATGAGAATGCTCTCTTCATCATCCAAGAAGCAATACCACCCGAAGATCTTCCTCATCTCCGACCCTACACCATGGCCAAAGATGCTTGGCACCAAGTGGTTTCCCTCTATCAGGGAAGCGCAAGCATTCAACGCTCCAACTATGAAGTGGTGCAAGATGAAGCCGATGAGTTTGCAATGAAAGAAGATGAAGAACCTCTTGAGCTTTATCGGAGAGTAACTAAACTCGCGGTCTCTCTCCGAGATCATGGAAGTACGGACACGGATGACAATTGGATCAAGCGCAAATTCCTCAAGGCAATGATGCCCTACCACAAAGCCATGTCCTCCATCATTCGTCAAAGGCCGGACTTCCACACCTTGTCCTCAAGTGAAGTGTTGGATGGGTTCGTTGCTATGAGCATCTTGGACAAGACCGCCGACAATGCGGTTCTTCGCTCTCAAAGAGTAAAGAAGCCCAACCTTGCTCTAAAGGCCAAGGTTAGTATGGAGGAAGAGGATGAAGAGGAAGAAGAGGAGAGCAACCTCGAAGATATGAAGTATGCCTATCATGAACACATGGCGCTTGCTTCAAGGCAATTTTGGAGCAAGAAGAACTCAAGGCCCAACTTCAACAAGAACAATTCAAGTGGCGCAAAGGGCAAGCAACGAGTGAGGACTTGCTTCAATTGTGGAAATGTGAGCCACTTTGTTGCGGAGTGCCCTTATGAGAAGAGGGAAGACAATGGTGCAAGCTCATCCGAAAGGACAAGGCCAAGTCATTCCCCAACAAGAGCAACTTCACCAAGAAGACTCCTCCCAAGGCATTGGTGGTACAAGAAGAGTACAATGAGGATGATGACGATGAGGAAGATGGTGAGTCGGTTGCCATGGCCTCCGTTTCCATTGCGACGACTCCATGGGTGTCTCTCTTTGACTCACCCAATGAGAACATCACCGCCAAGAGCCTCATGGCTAAAGCCACCAACAAGGTAACCCCCAACATCAAAACTACCATCATTAATCATCCTTCTTCGGATAGCATTGATGAACATGAGGGGACAAATGTGGAGGAGAATGAGTTTGAGACCTTTATGGGTAAACTCAAGGGTAAATCCAAGAAGCACCTTGTTGCTCTCTTGGAACAACTTGGTGAAGCCAATGACATGATCGAGGCTCACGAAGATACCATCTCTAAGATGGAGGGGCATAGTCGTGACTATGCCAATGAGATTTCGGATCTTTCCAATGCTCTTGACGAAGAGTGTGGTCTTCGTTTGGCTCTTGAGGAGTCACACAACGATGATCATGCTAATTTAAAGAAAGATCTTGATCATGCTCTTGTTGTTTCTCATGTGCTAAACTCCGAGAAGGCAAAGCTTGGGGTTGATCTTGCTAGACTCAAAGAGGAGTTTGACATTATCGACAAGGCTCACAAAGTCTTGAAGGGTGTTCATGCTAGCCTCAAGGAGTCTCATGATCAACTCCAAGTGAAGCTAACCAAGGATAAAGCCACCTTTCCTCATATGGTGTTAATTGATAATGCAAATGCTACTAACCCTTGTTGTGAGCATGTGCATCTTGTTGAGGAGAATGCTAAGTTGAAGGATCAACTTGAGAAAGGCCTTGTGTCATGCATACAAGGTGAGAAGAACCTCAACGACCTTTTGAGCAATCAAAAGGAAGTTGTGGCCAAGGAGGAGATTGGGTTCGCACCCAAGCCCAAGAACAAGAAGAAGAATGACAAGACCAAACGACCTCCTCCTCTCAAGCAAACTTTTGTGAAGGAGGTAGATGGTGCTTCCAAGGAGAAGAAGAACAATGTGAAGGGTGGCGGTGTCAAGAAGGGCAATGCCACCCCTTCCAACAAAGCCGGCGACTTTAATCCTTCTTATATGTTATGTCGTGCTAGTGATGGGCATGTTTATGCCAAATTTGTTGGTTCTCCTCATGAGTATATTGAATGGTCTATTTGGGTTCCTAAGACCCTTGTTACTAACATCAAAGGACCCATTACAAAATGGGTACCTAAAACCAAGCATTGATCTCTTGTAGGTGTTTGCTTCCGGTGGGGGATCATGGTTGCTCGATAGTGGAGCTACAAATCATATGACCAGAAGCAAGGACTTGGTGGTGGACGTGCACAAGATTCCATCTATGTCCACCAATGTCAAGTGGGGTGATGCCTCGTCTTCTAAGGTATTGGGACTCGGCAAAGTTGTCATTTCTCATGATCTCACGATCGAGAAGGTCATGCTTGTTGAGTCCCTTGCATACAATTTACTTCCCGTTCGTTAACTTGCAATCATGGGCTTTGCCACTTTCTTTGATATTGATACCGTGGCCCTCTTGTGGAGCAAGACTCTTAAAGTAGCCTTTGTTGGGCATGTCGAGAACGGTCTCTATGTGATTAACTTTTCGGAGCGACCCACTAAGACCGCGACATGCCTAATGGCTAAAGTTGACGTGGGATGGCTTTGGCATCGCCGTTTAGCCCATGTCAATATGAGATCTTTGCAAAGTCTTCTCAAGGGGGACCATGTCCGTGGACTAGCGAATGTTAGTTTTGCTAAAGAGCATGCTTGCAGTGCTTGTATCGAAGGAAAGCTACATGAGAAGGCTCACCCTCCCACGACTATCATTTACTCGAAGAGGCCTTTGGAGCTCCTTCACTTGGATCTCTTTGGGCCTCCATCCTTTGATAGTCTTGGGGGTAGGAAGTATTGCTTGGTGATTGTGGATGACTATTCAAGATACACTTGGGTGTATTTCTTCAAGAGGAAGAACGAGACCCAACAAACCGTCATTGACTTTGCAAATGAAGCCCAACGTCAACACAATGCAAAGATCTTGACAATAAGAAGTGACAACAGCACCGAGTTCAAGAACTACACCTTGGATGAGTTTCTTAGTGATGAGGGGATCAAGCATCAATATTCCGCACCTTACACCCCTCAACAAAACGGTGTTGCGGAGAGGAAGAACCGGACGTTGATGGATGCGGCAAGGACCATGATGGCGGAGTTCAAGTCTCCATACAACTTTTGGGCCGAAGCCATCAACATCGCATGTCATGCATCCAATCGGCTCTACCTCCGCAAGGGCTTGAACAAGACTCCATATGAGATACTCACCGGTAACAAGCCCAACCGCAAGTACTTTCGGGTGTTTGGGTGTAAGTGTTTCATTCTCAAGAAAGGTGTTCGGTTGTCTAAATTTGAGGCTAGAGCTTATGAGGGCATATTTGTTGGTTATGCTACAAACTCTCATGCTTACCGTCTCCTCAATAAATCCACGAGACTTATTGAGGAGACGTGTAACGTGGAGTTTGATGAGAATAACGGCTCACAAGTGGAGCAAAGTGGCACTTGTGATGTAGGTGATGAAATTCCTCCTCAAGCCATAAGAAGAATGGGTGTTGGTTTTATCCTACCCATTGAGGAACCCCTTGTGGCCAGAGGAGAAGAACAATGCTCCACTCAAGTGGAGCCATCACCAACCCAAGGCCCACACGCTTCCGAAGAACAAAGTGAAGGCCCTCAACCTCATGAACAAGACCAAGGGCAAGATCATGCTCAAGACGGTGCTGACACACCAAGTGATGCCCAAGGTCAAGTTCTCTCCTCCGAGCAAGTTCAAGATCAAGAACAAGCTCCAGACAGCGCTCAAGATGATCAAGTGACCGCTCCTCAACTCACCACCAAGGAGGAATTGGAGCGTCGTGCCGCCAAGATTGCATCCAAGCTCTCCACCAAGGGTCATCTCATGAAGAATGTGCTTGGAAGCATTCAAAAGGGGGTAAGCACTCGTAGACAATTGGCAAACTATTGTGAACATCACGCGTTTGTCTCTTGTGTTGAACCCCACATGGTATATGAAGCACTCGAAGATCCGGATTGGCTTAATGACATGCATGAAGAACTCAACAACTTCGAGTACAACAAGGTGTGGAGATTAGTGCCCAGGCCAACGGGGAACCACAATGTCATTGGAACCAAGTGGATATTCAAGAACAAGCAAGATGCTCATGGGACCATCATCCGCAACAAGGCACGATTGGTGGCACAAGGCTACTCCCAAGTCGAGGGTATCGACTACGGTGAAACCTTTGCTCCCGTTGCTCGCCTTGAATCTATTCGTTTGTTGATTGCTTATGCTTCTCATCACAACTTTAAGTTGCAACAAATGGATGTGAAGAGTGCTTTTCTTAATGGTCCTATTAATGAGTTGGTTTATGTCAAACAACCCCCTGGGTTCGAGGATCCCTACTTTCCCGATCATGTGTATCAACTCGATAAGGCACGCTATGGCCTTAAACAAGCCCCATGTGCGTGGTATGACCACCTTACCGAGTTGTTACAAGATCGTGGGTTTGAAGTTGGGCTAATCGACCCCACTCTTTTTACTAAGAAGGTCAAAGGGGAGTTGTTTGTGTGCCAACTATATGTTGATGACATTATCTTTGGTTCCCCTAACAAAGCTTTCAATGAGGAATTTGCCGCACTCATGACCTCAAAGTTCAAGATGTCTTCCATGGGAGAGTTGAAGTTCTTTCTCGGTTTCGAAGTAAAGTAAAGAAGAGAAGGAACCTTCATCAACCAAGCCAAATACACTCAAGACATGCTCAAGAGGTTCAAGCTATGTGATGTCAAGCCGGCGTCCACTCCAATGCCCACCAAGTGCCAACTTGACATCGATCCCAATGGTAAAGCGGTGGATCAAAAGGTATATCACTCCATGATTGGTTCCTTGCTTTACCTTTGTGCATCTAGACCGGATATCATGTTGAGTGTGGGAATTTGTGCACGGTTTCAAGCCGCACCTAAGGAAAGCAACTTTGTGGCGGTCAAGCGAATCTTTCGATATTTGGCTCATACCCCAAACTTTGGCTTATGGTACCCAAGAGGAGCAAACTTCAAGCTTGTACGGTATTCGGACTCTGATTGGGCGAGAGACAAAGTGGATAGGAAGTTCACTTCCGGAGGGTGCCAATTCCTTGGTTGCTCTTTGGTAAGTTGGTCTTCTAAAAAGCAAAGTTGTGTGTCTCTCACGGCCACCGAAGCGGAGTATGTGGCGGCCGGCAGTTGTTGTGCACAACTCTTATGGATGAGGCAAACTTTAAAGGATTACGGTGTCATTTGTGACAAAGTGCCTCTTTGGTGTGATAATGAAAGTGCCGTCAAGATTTCTCTCAACCCTGTGCAACACTTCAAGACGAAGCATATTGAGATTCGGTATCACTTCATCCGAGATCACATTAGGCGAGGGGAGATCGAGCTCAACTACGTCAACACCCATGATAACCTTGTAGATATTTTCACGAAGCCTTTGGATGAAGCAAGATTTCGCGAGTTAAGGCATGAGCTAAATATCATTGATTCGAGCAATGTTGCTTGAACCCTTGCACACCCCACCACACTCAACTTGTTGTCTAATCTAGGTGTAGGCATGGACATAGGGGGAGTGTTGTTCTCTCAATGAACTCTCCCTCCCCCCATTATGCATAAAGTGATCAACTCTTTCACATTAGCCATTTTTGATGGTACTTGTGCTTCAAAGACGAGTTTTGGTCATGGGCCCAAGGATAATTCTTCGCGGTGCCATACCAATTGACTCAAACATAGGTGGCTCCGGCCACCGCCCTCTCCTTGGAGAGTTTGTGTCTCGTTTTTGGTCTGTGTTGTCTCTTGCCTCTCTTCCTTCGTGCCGAGCTTGTGCTTATGGTGTCCAGTGTGTTAGCTCTTTGGTGTGGTCTCTCGCTTGAAGGTTCCGTGCTTTGGTGTTCTCTCTTTTGGTTGAAACTGTCTTTTCTTGAGCTCATGGTACTACCGCGGCCTGCCACGGTACTACCGCAAGGGGGGGCGGTACTTCCGCACCCAGCGCGGCAGTAATTTTTTACTGCCGCCTGGGGGAGCGGTACTACGGCCTCGGTGCGGTACTTCTGCCCGGGCAGTACTACCGCAAAGACGTGCGGTACTACCGCGTGAGGAGCGCATGGTACTTCCGCACCCAGGGCGTCAGTAATTTTTTACTGCCGCCTGGGGGAGCGGTACTAAAGTCACGGTGCGGTACTTCCGCCCGGGGCGGTAGTACCACGATGACGTGCGGTACTACCGTGCGGTCGAGGGCGCGTGGGGGGTTAAACATGGGCAGGGGAGTTTAACTCCCCCATACCCATTCGTCTCTCTCCCCACTCCTCTCTCTCTCTTGCTCAAGAACGGCGCCGGAGGTCCTCGCCGGATCTCCGTCTCCGGCCGCTCTCCTCGGATTCCGACCGGTGGGATCGTTCCCCACCACTCCCTCTTGCCATGGAACAAGGTTTCTCCCCAATCCCTCCCTTTTTCTTGTTCGTCTTGTTGCTTTTAGGTTTTGGGGAGATGCAAGTTGTTCTTGAGATTTTAGGCCAAATATATGCAAGAGTAGGACGTAGGAGAGTAGTTTTGTGTAGTGATGGTACTTGCTATAGTTGTCACGTGATGGATTTGATCGACCGTAGTACCACGTGTTGACACGGTTGTGCTCAGATCTCCGTGGCCATTTCAGATCCGCAACCGTGCGGTACTACCACTCTTTAGGTGCAGTACTACCGCACGTCCGGTACTACCGCCCTGCTGGTGCGGTACTACCGCGTCTACGGTACTACCGCTCCTTGGAGCTGTACTACCGCACGTGGCGCAACACACGATACTACCGTTGTCTCAAATCCCTCTTGTGGCACTTCTCACGTGCCATGTCTACTTGTTTCACCTGCTTTGTTGTGGTCTTTGCATTGATCCTTCTCGCGTTTCTTGCGTGTTTGTTTTGTGGTGTGTGTTTTAGGTGGTGGCTCAGGTGCTCCGGCTAGCCGCTCCAATCCAAGCCGTGACACGGGATCCAGCGTATGCGCAACACAGAGGCAGCAGAGGGCTCCAGTGCCCCCCAACGCAGAACCAAGACCACCGCCACCAAAGAGAAGGAACCCGCCATGGGTATGGATGAGATACCGCTTGCTGAGTTCATCTCTCGGAGGAAGATCAATCCATATGGAAACCCTCGTGCCAACTTTCGAGGGAATGAGCTATTCTGGACCAAGCAGCAGAATCTCATTTATCTGGATCTCATCAAGGCCAAGCAAAACACCTATGTGGAGGTGAAGTGGATCAACATGCATCACATGCGAAAAGAGGCGCACCGGGAATACTTTGGTGAGGCTTTAGACCTAGTGGAGCAATTTGGCATTGAGCATATCATCTCATTCCACAAAGACTATGATCCTGAGATCCTTGCTCAGTTCTTTGCCTCAGTGCATTTTCATCCCAATGAGGAAAGGACCATGACTTGGATGACCAATGGTCGGCAGCTGACTGCTACTTGGAAGGAATTCATGACTTTGCTTGGGGTTCCGGATGAGGGGCTCGCCACACCCCAAGGTGTTCGCCCTCATGCCAATCCCGAGTCTGCCAACAAGAACAAGCTTATGCCCTTCTATGTGGAGAAGAAGCTCTCCAATGGCAAGTCATCTTGGGTACTCAACTCCTTTCTTGACATCATGCACCGGATCTTCCGCAACACTCTCTTCCCACGCATTGGGGACAAGGACAAGGTGCATGCCTATCTTGTGGATATGATGCTCCTGTGTGAAGATGCTCGCAACTCTCAGACACTACCACTTGATGTCTCACATATCATGTGGCATGAGCTTCGGTTTGCGGTCTACAACCGCAAGGTCCCCATCTATGGACCTTATCTGTTTCAGTTAATCTCGGCAACTTGGGAGCGGGTCTACCCTCAGGATGAGTTTGAGGCCCCTGGTTGGATCCGGCATGAGCCCATCAACCTCCGTATCAAGCCTCAGTGGGCCAACACTACCTCTCGTGCTGATATTGCGGCTGCCATGAATGTGGATGCAAATGAAGATGAGGAGGAGGCAGCAGACGAGGACAGCTCTAAGGGTTACATCCCTCCCACCTCTGAGCCTTGTTGGGCTAAACGACTGAAGAACAAGATGAAGGTTTTGTTCTGTATGCAGGCAAAGGGGCAGTACCAGACCCATGTGGCTTCCAAGGAGACTCGCCGCCGCGACAAGCGGATTTTCAGGACCTTTGGCGAGAACATATCTAGCGGGTCAGAGGTGCACATCACCCCAGAGGCAGAATGGATGCGCAAGCAGGGTTATCGGTGGACCGAGTCTGAGGAGGAGTCCGTCCCAGCTGCAGAGTCTGACGGGGAGCGTGCAAGTGACTACTCCGCTTGAGCCACCACTATTGATGTAGGTGTCCTCTCTGCCTTTTTGGCGTCTCGATGCCAAAGGGGGAGAGAGTGTAGGATTTGCGAGTTGTGTCGTGTTTGGGTCAGTTGAACTTCGTTTATTTCGTTTGCTTTGGTTTGCTTTGGTTTGTGCTCATGAGACCTTCTATCATATGGTGTAAGACATATGCACTCTATCGTACCGTAGTGAGCTTATTCTATCTTGTGCTTATTACGTTATGCTCCTGTCTATCTTGCTTAGCTTTAGCCTCATTGCAAGATTTGCCATGTCTATAAAATATAGGGGGAGTGTTGATCCTAGTATGTGTGCGGTGCAGTCCAAAGCACTCATCGAGATAGCACACATCTAGGGGGAGCCCGTCTATATTTTAGAGACTTGGGGTTTGCCCTTGCTCTTTGCGTTATACCCTCGTGCAAATCCCGTGTTGTCATCAATCCACCAAAAAGGGGGAGATTGTAAGGGCATTTTTATCCCTTAGTTGGTTTTGGTGATTGATGACAATGCTTTTGCGGACTAATCATGTGCATCGAATATTTCAGATATATTGACTAGGCACAAGATGATTTGGTTCCCCTCGAAGGCTATGGAAGACGGAGTTTCTCTTCGTTTCTTTTCAGTGGTATTGAGTCGTAGGGAAGCCGTACTATTAAGAGGGGGTCCGTGTTGGAAAGGTTGGGTGGATTCATCACGTACACATCTTCCTTTGCACCTCCTTTCCTCTAGCCTTTGGAGTATCCTATGTTTTCCTTGTCTATGCAAATATTGCTCTTGCTTGCTGAACTAGGGCGTGCGGTAGTACTGCTCCTTAGAGCGGTAGTACCGTAGGACCTTGCGGTAGTACCGCTCGCTGGTGCGGTAGTACCGCAAGGGCCCATGGTAGTACCACTTCTAGTAAGCGGTAGTACCATGGTATCTGACTTAGTTCCGCAAGTACGCGACAGTAAGGGGCGGATGTAATTTTTTACATCCGCGCCTCGCGCGGTAGTACCGCTGCTGGCTTACGGTACTACCGCGTCGGGTTTTTGCATCGACTCCAACTCTGCGGAAGTAGCCACGGATGTAATTTTTTATATCCGTGCCTTCCCATCTCTGGACAACCCCTGCCTTGCGGTAGTACCGCAAGGGGGAGCGGTAGTACCACGCCAGTAGTACTACCGCCCTCTGCTTTAGTGCATTTTAGGCTGTTCTGGTCTCTGCTGCGTGGGCGGTAGTACCGCGGGGCCCTGCGGTAGTACCGCGTGCCCCTGCGGTAGTACTGCGCCTCAGGTACGGTAGTACCGCGTTGCGTAGACTGAGTTGGTGGATAATGGTTGGATTTGTTGTTCCACTATATAAGGGGTGTCTTCCTCCTCTAGTTGAGCACACCTCTTCCACCTCCAAGCTCCATTGTTGCTCCAAGCTCCATTTTCGCCCGATCTCCTTCCCTAGCCAATCAAACTTGTTGATTCGCTAGGGATTGGTTGAGAAGGCCCCGATCTACACTTCCACCAAGAGAAATTTGAATCCCCCCACTAATCCCTTGTGGATCTTGTTACTCTTGGGTGTTTGAGCACCCTAGACGGTTGAGGTCACCGCGGAGCCATAGTCCATTGTGGTGAAGCTTCGTGGTATTGTTGGGAGCCTCCAATTAAGTTGTGGAGATTGCCCCAACCTTGTTTGTAAAGGTTCGGTCGCCGCCTCCAAGGGCACCAATAGTGGAATCACGGCATCTCGCATTGTGTGAGGGCGTGAGGAGAATACGGTGGCCCTAGTGGCTTCTTGGGGAGCATTGTGCCTCCACACTGCTCCAACGGAGACGTACTTCCTCTCAAAGGGAAGGAACTTCAGTAACACATCCTCGTCTTCACCGGCTCCACTCTTGGTTATCTCGTTCCTTTACTTGTGCAAGCTTATTTGTGCTTTATCTCTTGCTTGCGTGTGTGCTTATTGTTGTTGCATCATATAGGTTGCTCACCTAGTTGCATATATAGACAACCTACTTTGATGCAAAGTTTAAATTGGCAAAGAAAAGCTAAAAATTGTTAGTTGCCTATTCACCCCCCCCCTCTAGTCAACTATATCGATCCTTTCAACTAGTTTCAGGAAAAAGGGTAAAGGGAAGAAGGGGAACTTCAATAAGAACAGCAAGCAAGTTGCTGCTCAAGTGAAGAAGCCCAAGTATGGACCTAAGCCTGAGACTGAGTGCTTCTACTGCAAAGGGACTGGTCACTGGAAGCGGAACTGCCCCAAGTATTTGGCGGATAAGAAGGATGGCAAGGAGAACAAAGGTATATGTGATATACATGTTATTGATGTGTACCTTACTAATGCTCACAGTAGTACCTGGGTATTTGACACTGGTTCTGTTGCTAATATTTGCAACTCGAAACAGGGACTACGGATTAAGCGAAGATTTGCTAAGGACGAGGTGACGATGCGCGTGGGAAATGGTTCCAAAGTCGATGTGATCGCCGTCGGCACACTACCTCTACATCTACCTTCGGGATTAGTTTTAGACCTGAATAATTGTTATTTGGTGCCAGCGTTAAGCATGAACATTATATCTGGATCTTGTTTGATGCGAGACGGTTATTCATTTAAATCTGAGAATAATGGTTGTTCTATTTATATGAGTAATATTTTTTATGGTCATGCACCATTGAAGAGTGGTCTATTTTTTTTGAATCTCGATAGTAGTGACACATATATTCATAATATTGAAGCCAAAACATGCAGAGTTGATAATGATAGTGCAACTTATTTGTGGCACTGCCGTTTGGGTCATATTGGTGTAAAGCGCATGAAGAAACTCCATACTGATGGACTTTTGGAATCACTTGATTATGAATCACTTGGTACTTGCGAACCATGCCTCATGGGCAAGATGACAAAAACTCCGTTCTCCAGAACAATGGAGCGAGCAACAGATTTATTGGAGATAATACATACTGATGTATGTGGTCCGATGAATGTTGAGGCTCGCGGCGGGTATCATTATTTTCTGACCTTCACATATGATTTAAGCAGATATGGGTATATCTACTTGATGAAACATAAGTCTGGAACATTTGAAAAGTTCAAAGAATTTCAGAGTGAAGTGGAAAATCATCGTAACAAGAAAAAAAAGTTTCTACGATCTGATCGTGGAGGAGAATATTTGAGTTACGAGTTTGGTCTTCATTTGAAACAATGCGGAATAGTTTCGCAACTCACGCCACCCGGAACACCACAGCGTAATGGTGTGTCCGAACGTCGTAACCGCACTTTATTAGATATGGTGCGATCTATGATGTCTCTTACTGATTCACCGCTATCGTTTTGGGGTTATGCTTTAGAGACGGCGGCATTCATGTTAAATAGGGCACCATCTAAATCCATTGAGACGACACCTTATGAACTGTGGTTTGGCAAGAAACCCAAGTTGTCGTTTCTTAAAGTTTGGGGCTGCGATGCTTATGTGAAAAACTTCAACCTTATAAGCTCGAATCCAAATCGGAGAAATGTGTCTTCATAGGATACCCAAAGGAGACTGGTTGGTACACCTTCTATCACAGATCTGAAGGCAAGACATTTGTTGCTAAGAATGGATCCTTTCTAGAGAAGGAGTTTCTCTCAAAAGAAGTGAGTGGGAGGAAAGTAGAACTTGATGAGGTAACTGTACCTGCTCCCTTATTGGAAAGTAGTTCATCACAGAAATCAGTTCCTGTGACTCCTACACCAATTAGTGAGGAAGCTAATGATGATGATCATGTAACTTCAGATCAAGTTACTACCGAACCTCGTAGGTCAACCAGAGTAAGATCCGCACCAGAGTGGTACGGTAATCCTGTTCTGGAGGTCATGTTACTTGACCATGACGAACCTACGAACTATGAGGAAGCGATGATGAGCCCAGATTCCGCGAAATAGTTTGAGGCCATGAAATCTGAGATGGGATCCATGCATGAGAACAAAGTGTGGACTTTGGTTGACTTGCCTGATGATCGGCAAGCCACAGAAAATAAATGGATCTTCAAGAAGAAGACTGACGCTAATGGTAATGTTACTGTCTACAAAGCTCCACTTGTTGGGAAAGGTTTTCCACAAGTTCAAGGAGTTGACTACGATGAGACCTTCTCACCCGTAGCGATGCTTAAGTCCGTCCGAATCATGTTAGCAATTGCCACATTTTATGATTATGAAATTTGGCAAATGGATGTAAAAACTGCATTCCTGAAGGATGCTAACAAGGTGTGCAAGCTCCAGCGATCCATTTATGGACTGGTGCAAGCATCTTGGAGTTGGAATAAACGTTTTGATAGTGTGATCAAAGCATATGGTTTTATACAGACTTTTTGAGAAGCCTGTATTTACAAGAAAGTGAATGGGAGCTCTGTAGTATTTCTAATATTATATGTGGATGACATATTGTTGATTGGAAATGATATAGAATTTCTGGATAGCATAAAAGGATACTTGAACAAGAGCTTTTCAATGAAAGACCTCGGTGAAGCTGCTTATATATTGGGCATCAAGATCTATAGAGATAGATCAAGACGCTTCATTTGACTTTCACAAAGCACATACCATGATAAAGTTTTGAAGAATTTCAAAATGGATCAAGCAAAGAAAGGATTCTTGCCTGTGTTACAAGGTGTGAAGTTGAGTCAGACTCAATGTCCGACCATTGCAGAAGATAGAGAGAAAATGAAAGTCATTCCCTATGCTTCAACCATAGGTTCTATCATGTATGCAATGCTGTGTACCAGACCTGATGTGTGCCTTGCTATTAGTCTAGCAAGGAGGTACCAAAGTAATCCAGGAGTAGACCACTGGACAGCGGTCAAGAACATCCTGAAATACCTGAAACGGACTAAGGATATGTTTCTCGTTTATGGAGGTGACAAAGAGCTCGTCGTAAATGGTTACGTCGATGCAAGCTTTGACACTGATTCGGATGAATCTAAGTCACAAACTGGATACATATTTATATTGAACGGTGGAGCTGTCAGTTGGTGCAATTCTAAGCAAAGCGTCGTGGCGGGATCTACGTGTGAAGCGGAGTACATAGCTGCTTCGGAAGCAGCAAATGAAGGAATCTGGATGAAGGAGTTCATATCCAATCTAGGTGTTATACCTAGTGCATCGGGTCCAATGAAAATCTTTTGTGACAATACTGGTGCAATTGCCTTGGCAAAGGAATCCAGGTTTCACAAGAGAACCAAGTGAAAGTGCTAGTTATCGACTAGAGGGGGGGTGAATAGGCGATTTTTATGGAAGTCTTCAAAACATGGGAGTTTCAAAGACAAACAATAGAAATGAACCTATAAACATGCAGCGGAAGGTAGACTACACTAAGCAAGCCATAGTCAAGTATTCAATGAAGTGAAAGCACGAAGACTAATAGCAGCTAGGTAGTAAAGATCAGGATGGAAGATAGTATGAAGCCAAACAACAATAGTAGTCACACAGTGAAGTCAAACAGGTAGTGCAAACAGGCAATGACTTCACAAAGACAAACTGTAAGTAAAGAGAGGGAGAGGATAGAACCAGTCACTTGGTGTGGACAATGATTTGTTGGACCAGTTCCAGTTGTTGTGACAACTGTACGTCTGGTTAGGGAGGCTGAGATTTAACTCAGAAGACCGTGTCTTCACCTTACTCCCCTTGAGCTAAGGACACCCAGTCCTCGCCCAATCACTCTGGTAAGTCTTCAAGGTAGACTTCCAAACCTTCACAGACTTCATTCACCGGCGATCCACAATGACTCTTGGATGCTCAGAAGGCGACGCCTAACCGGCTGGAGGATTCACAGTCCTCAAGTGTAACAAGTCTTCAGGTCACGCGAACAGAAAGACTTCAGTGATGCCTAACACTCTTTGGCTCTGGGTGTTTGGGCTTTGTCCTCGCAAGGATTTCTCTCTCTCAAAAGCTTCGGAGGTGGGTTGCTCTCAAACGACAAAAGCCGTGCACTAACTATGAGAAGCCACCAATTTATGGTGTAGGGGTGGGCTATTTATAGCCACTAGGCAACCCGACCTGATTTGTCCGAAATGACCCTGGGTCACTAAGGAACTGACACGTGTTCAAACGGTTAGATTTCAAACACACGCGGAAGCTTGACTTGGGCTACAAGTAAAGCTGACTCATCCAGCTCTGGATAAGATTTGCTCTCATTGTCTTCGCTCGAAGACATAGGATTTTGGTTGAGCATCACTTCAGTCACTCCGACTTTGTTCACTGGGACCCCACTTAACAGTACGGTGGTTCCTATGACTCAACAAAGAAGAAAAGGAAACACGAAACAACTAAGTCTTCGCACTCCATAGTCTTCACACGATGTCTTCTCATGTCATAGTCTTCAATGTGAATATCTTCACATACCACCATTGTCTTCAATGTCTTCATACATTTTTAGGGGTCATCTCCAGTAGGTAAACCGAATCAATGAGGGACTACTACCTGTGTTATCCTGCAATTCTCACAAACACATTAGTCCCTCAACCAGGTTTGTCGTCAATACTCCAAAACCAACTAGGGGTGGCACTAGATGCACTTACAATCTCCCCCTTTTTGGTGATTGATGACAAACTGGTTGAAGTTTTCAACGGGGATAAAGGTATGTGAAATTGTAAAGGATAAAGGTATTGTCTTCATAAGTAGCAAAAGGCTCCCACTGAAGATGTGCATATAAGTAATTTGCTTTTGGAATGCAAATGCACATGGCAGGTTGTACTTATGGAGATCCTCTTCAACTTATGAAGACAATTCATCATGCATGAATTGATATAACGAAGATAATGACATGCATAATGAAAAATGGACATCTGCAATATGACTTCGTGCGGGATTTAGCATCGCACATGCGGAATTTATCATCGCATCACAGAACAGCAGAAAACGTAGCAGACGACCATCAAGTTTAAGTGTTACAACTCAAAGAACCAAATGTATCAAAAGCGAGAGTTGTAAACACTAGGCAAAATATAAAGCAACCGCCCATATGGACCCGCTTGAAGACTATCAACTCATATGCTTCTCCCCCTTTTGTCAGTATGGACCAAAAAGGTTTGAAGACATAGAGCTTCTACTCGTTCCCAGAAGAAGTAGGTGAAGCAGCAGGGTCGGCGTTGGGGTTTGGCGGTGCAGAAGAACTTGGTGCAGTATCGACACGCGCTGAAGTTGGAGGTGGTGAAGTAGCATCATCTTGGTCATCTATGACTCTGCCATTCACCGTTGCAGCTAAGGAGGAATAGTCAGAGTCTTCAAGAGAGGGAGTCCGACGCGAGACAGCATTCCTTGGAGGAGTGGAGTCAAACTTGAATCTTTCAGTGAAGCCATCGTCTTGAAGATCTGCTTCAGCACTCAGCAATGTCAAACTCTTCCATGACCTCCGACGGGTTTCATGAGTGACAAAGGCATTCTTGGTAGCAAGGTTGCGAATGCGATTGACATCCACCAAGAGACTTTGCATCTGTCGCTTCAGCCAGTAGTGATGCTTATCCTGTTTCTGATGAAGGGCAACGAGAAGCTCTCGTTCATTGAGAACACGAGATCACTTCCGAGGCCTTTGAGCAATAGTGCTTTCAGTGGCTTTAGTTTGAGCACAGTGAGGTAAGCGTGTGTTGCCAGCCAAAGGATAAACATGAGTGACTGCCTGGACTCCTTCAATGGGTTGTGTGAAGCTTTGGTGATCAGCATTGTGAAGACAAATAGGTTCCTTGGCAGGCTCCGGGTATATGGCTTCAACTGACATATCAACCTCTGGCAAAAATATCAGATGGTTGCGAGCAGAAGGCTGATAGTTGACAGCAGAATGAAGCTTGATAAGGCGCATAACCCATGGAGCGTAGAATTTCAGTCCAAAGAGATCAGAGCCTGATGCAGCCAATTGCCTGATAAAGAAGTCTTGAACATTGAAGCTGATGCCATTGAAGATATAAAAGACCAAAGTCTTCATTGCTCCTTCAAGTTTCGCTGCTGAAGAATGTCCTTTGACAGGCCATAGAGTTCGCCTTATGATATGATAGATCGTGCGGGGCAGATACTCTAGGTCTTCAACAAAGAATTCTCTTGGGTATTCAGCGTCGCGCGGCAGAGGCTTCATCATGCTTAGCATTTGGCTCATGTTGGGCTCTGGCTTCTGAAAGATGCTCTCCAATGCATTGCGGTGAAGCTGACAACCAGGTTCATATAGTTCACCTGGAGTGGGCAGACCAGTGAGCTCAATAATGTCAAGAGCTTTAGCTTCATGGTGTACGTTGCCTGTCATCCACTCAAGGACCCATGTCTTCGGATCCCTGTTGTAGCCGCGAATGTGGAGGGTGGCATAGAATTGCAGCAGAAGCTCTTCATTCCAATGCTCCTTATCAGCACAAAGTTCAGCAGACCAGCATCACAGAAGCAGTCAAGGGCTTCTTCAAGGCATGGCAATCCAGCAATGGCTTCACAGTCTAGAAGCATATGTGGAAAGATGCGCCCTTGGTCATAAAGAACACAAGAATAATAATTGTGCTGCTGATAGCTCCAGAACCGATCTGATGAAATCCTTGGCTTGGAATAGGGGTTCTTGGCACTAATAAAGAAAGTGTTGTGCGCAATGAAGCCATTTGCATTGAAGGACCCTAGTGAAGTGGCAGTACCTGGAAACCTGGGCAGTCTTGGCTTCGGCTTCTGGACCTGAGGCCTGTGCTCGACATGATAGTCAAATTGCGAACCAGCAGCAGGTGGAGGAACCAGAATGGGCCATCTGACAGTGACCAGCTGACCATAATTGTATGCTTGCTCGATAGTGTGTGGCCTTGGAGGCGGTACAGGAGCAGTGTCATTAGCTTCAGGCTGCAGATTTGCATCAGGTGCAGCATTGGCTTCAGGAGCAATCACTTCAGGCACCACATTAACTTCAGGCGCCACATTAGCGTCAGCCATGACAACGTCATTGGCTTCAGTGTTGATGTTGGTGGTCGCCTCAATGTTGTTAACCTCCACTTGAGTAGCTGGAGGGTCAGACACGTTCTCCTCGAGAATAACTTCACGGTTGGTTGGGGGTGTAGCAACATGTTCTTCAACTCTTGGTTCTTCTTGGTTATCGGCTGATGCAGCCGGAATATCTTCAGCCGTCTTGGCTTCAGACTCGGGGACGTTCTCAGTAGGAGAGGCTTCAGGAAATACTTGGCGACATACTGATTGGTGCTCTTCTCCTTCTGGAACACTTGACAAATTGACTTGTGGCCTTGGTCCTTTGCAAAGCCTGTAGAATGCTGGCGACGCTTGTGGAGATGGAGTTGTCTGGACCACAAAGTCTTCGTCTTCAAGCACCGGAGTGGTGACTTGAGGTGGGGGAGTAGCTGGTGTTTCTTCTTCTCGGGGGGAGTCTTGAGGGTGATCAGCCCATGAATCATCCTGAGCGATTGGCGTCAAAGGACGACCAATGCTGATGAGTTCGTTGTTCGTGAGAACAGGCGATGATACCAGATTGTGCATGATCTGAGGAAGGACTTCATCATCTTCTACATTGTCTTGTTGACCAATGTCTTCAGCAGCGGTGGGGTCAACAGCTGGAATGTCTTCAACTTCAGGAGCCTCTGGGGAAGCAGGCTCATGAACTATCAAACAACGTTCCTATTGTGCAGATGTAGGACGAGCAACAGAAATTGGCTCGACGACAAGGGGCTCTGTGGGAGCAGCCCGATCTTTCTTCTTGGTCTTGCGCTTCTTGGTGGGTGGAGCATCGTCAGTGGTGTTCTTGGTCTTGCGCTTTCTGGCTTTAGCTTTAGCTGCCCTTGTTTTCTGAAGTTCTGAAGCCACTGTGGGGACCTTAGGCTTCACGCCTGTCATACTAGCGGGGAAGACAATGCGAGGTTCTTCCCGCCTGGATGTATCAGCTTGGTCCACAGCAGGCCTCTTCTGCTTGGCAGCCATCTTGGGGTCGATGCCAGGACGCCCAAGTGCCTTGCGCTTCTCAGGTTCATTGTAAGCTTGAACACACTTGGCAGCCAAGAGCTTCATGCGCTCTCGAGAACCTTTGGCTTCATCACGCTTCTTGTGAAACGCGTCCTTGAGCTCATGCAGCATTGTCTTGAAGTTTTGGACGTCAGTCACACTGAGCTTGGCCATATGCTTCTTGAACCGAGCCTTTTCATAGTCGATCTTGTGCTTCAGTTCAACGGTTTTCTGAGCAAGAGCCAGCTCAGGGGCAATGGCTCCATGGAAGGAGACGCTGAGGCCAATGGGGAGTTGCAGGTCATCAAAACTGAGGTTTGGGCTATCAAACCATTCATCAATGAACTTGTTCAGGATGTCCACATCGAAGAGGGGAAAATCATTGAAGATTTCCGCCTCTTGCTTGCTCTTTATCAGCAGCTCAAGAGCATCATCCGCAAGATCGTCGTCACTCGACAGATCAATGGCGTCGTTCTCATTCCTCAGAACAGCAGCAGGAGTCAATGCTGGACCAGTGGTGTGCATTGGCTTCTTTTTCTTCCTTTCAGACTTGGAGATGCGTGATAGATCTTCACACTGCACACTTGGTGCAGGAGGAGCAGTGGCCAGAGGCTTCGCTCGCAAAGCTTTTGGTGCAGTGGAAGGCTTCGAAGCCTTGGGTTTCTTAAGCTTCTTAGGCTTCGGTGCTGCAGGTGCTTCGTCAGAATCAGCGTCATCTGCAGGTTGATCCACGACTGTCCCTTGAACCATAATGTGAGTGATGAGACCTTCTAGGTTGTAGAAGGGGCCGACAAGATTGGGTTCAGCTTCGCGTGTGCCATCTGCACGAGGAGTAGAGGGACCTGGGTTGAAGTCTAATCCCCGTGACTTCTTGTTCTCTTTGGCCGAGTTCTTGGCAAACTAAAAGTTGCGTTTGAACAGATTGTCGTCACGACACCATAGCAATGAAGATGGGTCGGCATCAGCAGGCTACGGTCCACGGACCATGCAAGGGTAGAAGCCTTGTTCAACGGCTTCAGCTCTGGACCTGGGTGGAAGATTTTTGTACAAGATGTCTCCCCAGGGTCGCTTGATGGCATTCTTCTCAGCATATTCCTGGGTCACGAACCTGTACTTGTACCATTGTTCTGCCCAATATCTTCGAATCCATTGGATTCGTGTTTTGCGTTGATTGTAATCCTCTTCTGGATCTGTCTTGTACAGCTCATAGAGGTCAGGCGACAAATCTCTTGAAGTTCCCCCACGGCACTGTCTGCCTCCCTTCCTTGCTGACTTATCAGTTGCCATGAAGTTCAGACTGAATGGCTTCAAAACTGTCAAAGGCTTCCGTCTGCTGGTCAGACAGGAACTAGCTTCGGGAGAGTTGATATGATGCTGTAAGAAATTCTGCAAATGAATGCAGACTATGAGAACCAAGGGATTCTCCCATGGACATGTACCTGTGACAGCATTAGAGATGCGAGGGAAGGGGAAGAGGTCATATGCATTCTCAGAAGATTTTGAAAATAAATCGGTTTAGATGACATTGACCTCATAGCGCGAAGACATTCACTTATATGTTGAGAGTTGGTTCCAGATTTGTACGAATCCAAGAATAGGTACAAGTGAGGAATCTAACTTCGTGTGAAGCATAAGTGAACATACTAGGCATATGATGAGATGCAGAACAGGATAGATCCAAATTTGTGGAGGCAGAAACTACTTTTGGTAGAAAGCATGAATCTATTGGATCAAAAAGACGGTAAAAAGGAGTTTTAATTTACCACACGATGAACTGCTAGACGGAGTAGAAGATGAGGCTGAGCAGTTCGATCTTCTGTGCCCTAAATTGGGGATGGAGGACACCTACGGCGACGGCGGAGAGGACGATGTCCGCGGCCGGCGTGAAGACGGCGTCGGAGAGGTCGCGGCAGCTAAGCGCTTCGTCGCCAGCGTCGTCGAGTGCTAGCGGTGGCGCTAGGGTTTGTTGAGGTGGAGAGGTGGAAGAAGGATTTTTGACCGCGATGGGATGTGCATTTATAAGGAAAGGGACGGCACAGCGCAATTACGCATGTGCCCCTGGCGGTTCACATATGAGGGACACGTGGCGAACATGCAACACATTGGGAGTTGTTCCACGTTCCCACGCACGCCTGGACTGTCGGGAGGTCGTTCCGGCTTCTCGGGGTTTCAGGCAATAAGAATTGAGCATTTAAAACAGATATAATGTTTGTCTCTGTATCTTCTGCTGACAAGGACGCCGAGAAGACATTCGACAGTTTCAATAGAATGCATATGATTTGGATAGATAGAGTTTGAGGTAGGAAGCATAGAGAGGTTAGGGTCCGATCACATTCACTTAGTTCAAAAGATTCAAATGAGAAGACATAGCTATAAGTGAATGTTGTAGAGGACAGAACACTAATATATGTATATATCAGAATAAGACCAAATCAACATTGTGAAGATAAACATGAAGTCATGTTAATATTGAAGACAAACCAAATGCGAAGACTTTGCAAATATAACGCCAGGAGAAACACTTCAAATAAAGGTTTGGTGGTGGCGTTACCCACCGTATAGGAAGTATTAGACCCAGACACGACGCACAATTATTGTGGCGCTCCGAAGTCAAATTCCGCATTAATGTATTCACACTTAGAGTGTAAGTCTTCATTGATTGAAGACATACATTACTTTGTGTGTTGCACATCTAAGTCATCTACATGCATAAGTGTTAGGATGTGTGCCTGATCACAGGACATTTGAGGATTCCAAGATATTTAGCTCACACCGCAACTTGCAAAACCTTTTCTCATCCAAGGGCTTTGTGCAGATATCTGCCAATTGCTCTTCAGTGTTGACGTGTATGATATCAATATCTTCCTTCATGACATGATCTCTGAGAAAGTGATGACGAATTTCAATGTGCTTTGTCTCCGAGTGCTGAACTGGGTTGTTGGCAATCTTGATGGCGCTTTCGTTGTCGCAGTAGAGTGGTATTTGTTTCAGATGGATGCCATAGTCCTTGAGTGTTTGCTTCATCCATAGAAGCTGAGCGCAGCAAGATCCAGCAGCAAATGTATTCAGATTCAGCAGTGGAGAGTGATACACAGTTCTGCTTCTTTGAAGACCAACAGACAAGTGATTGTCCCAGAAAGTGACATGTGCCTGATGTAGACTTGCGATCCACCTTGTCACCAGCATAATCAGCATCCGAGAATCCAACTAGATCAAACTCTGAGCCCTTTGGATACCATAATCCTAGTGTTGGGGTGTAAGCCAAATATCGAAGAATTTGCTTCACAGCTAAGTGATGCGATTCCTTTGGTGTCGCTTGGAATCGAGCACACATGCAAACACTAAGCATGATATCTGGCCTAGATGCACATAAATAAAGTAAAGAACCAATCATGGAGCGGTATACCTTTTGATCGAACTCTTTACCATTGGCGTCAGGACCCAGATGACTCTTGGTTGGCATTGGCGTCGTATAACCTTTGTAGTCTTGCATTCCAAACTTCTTCAGGCAATCTTTGAGATATTTCTCTTGAGATATGAAGATGCCATTGCTTTGCTGACGAATTTGAAGACCAAGGAAGAACTTCAGCTCACCCATCATAGACATCTGATATTGCTCTTGCATCATGTGTCCAAACTCATCACTGTATTTCTGGTTAGTGCAGCCGAAGATAATGTCATCCACATATATTTGGCACATAAACAGTTCACCATCATATGTCTTAGTGAAGAGTGTGGGGTCCAGGGAACCAGGTTTGAAGCCTTTGCTCTTCAGGAAGTCCTTGAGTGTGTCATACCAAGCGCGAGGGGCTTGTTTGAGGCCATACAGTGCCTTGTTAAGCTTGTATACCATATCAGGATGTTTTGGATCTTCAAAGCCAGGAGGTTGTGCAACATACACTTCTTCTTCAATCTTGCCGTTGAGAAAGGCACTCTTCACATCCATTTGATACAGAAGGATGTTGTGATGATTTGCGTAGGCTAGCAATATGCGAATGGCTTCAAGCCTAGCCACAGGAGCAAATGTTTCATCGAACTCAATCCCTTCAACTTGAGTGTATCCTTGAGCAACGAGATGAGCCTTGTTTCTGACAACTTGACCATGCTCATCTTGCTTGTTGCGATATATCCATTTTGTGCCTATTATGTTGTGCTTGTGGGGGTCAGGACGCTTGACAAGTTCCCAGACATTGTTCAGCTTGAACTGTTGAAGCTCTTCTTGCATAACTTGTATCCATTCAGGTTCCATGAAGGCTTCAGCAACTTTCTTGGGTTCAGATATTGAGACAAATGCAAAGTGCCCACAGAAATTTGCTAGCTGTGTTGCTCTTGAACGAGTGGGTGGACCAGGTGCATTGATGCTATCAATTATCTTCTCAATCTGTACTTCATTTGCAACACGAGGATGAACTGGACAAAGATTTTGCTCTTGCTGATCATTGTCATTGTTAGAAGGATTGTCTTCGGGCTGAGCATTGTCTTCAGGTTGATTAGGTGCAGAAATGATAAGTTCCTCTTCAGGCTGTGCTTCAGATGGTATGATTTCTCCAGTACCCATAAGCTTGATAGATTCACTGGGTGGAACATCATCTAGCACATTTGGCATGTGCTCTCTTTGCGAGCTGTTAGTCTCATCGAACCGCACATCCACGGTTTCAACCACTTTATAGTGAAAGAGGTTGAAGACTCTGTAGGAGTGCGAATCCTTTCCGTAACCAAGCATAAAACCTTCATGTGCTTTCGGTGCAAATTTTGAAGTGTGATGTGGATCTTTGATCCAGCACCTAGCACCAAATACTCTGAAGTAACTGACATTTGGCTTCTTACCAGTGAGAAGTTCATAGGATGTCTTCTTCAGAAGCTTGTGAAGATAAACACGGTTGATGACGTGACATGCAGTATCAATGGCTTCAGGCCAGAACTTCCTTGGAGTCTTGTATTCATCAAGCATCGTATGTGCCATCTCAATGAGTGTTCTGTTCTTACGCTCCACGATGCCATTCTGCTGAGGTGTGTACGGAGCTGAGAACTAATGAGTGATACCCAATGTATCCAGGTAAAGGTCGAGGCCCGTGTTCTTGAACTCTGTGCCGTTGTCACTTCTGATATGCTTGATCTTGACGCCATAGTTGTTCATGGCACGGTTGGCGAAGCGTCTGAAGACATCCTGCACTTCAGTCTTGTAAAGAATTATATGCACCCACGTATATCTTGAATAATCATCAACAATGACGAAGCCATAGAGACAAGCAGTGGTAGTGAGAGTGGAGTAGTGAGTAGGGCCAAATAAGTCCATGTGTAGCAGCTCGAAGGGTTGAGATGTCGTCATGATTGTCTTCGAGGGATGCTTGGCCCTTGTCATCTTTCCAACTTCGCAGGCACCGCACAGATGATCTTTCTTGAACTTGACGCCCTCGATGCCTATGACGTGCTTCTTCTTTGCGAGAGTGTGCAAGTTCCTCATGCCGGCATGCCCTAGCCTCCGATGCCAGAGCCAGCACTCTGAAGCTTTTGCTAGAAGACATACGGCAAGCTGTGGTCCTGCTGAGAAATCTACCATGTACAGATCATCTTTCCGATACCCTTCAAAGACTAGAGACTTGTCAGATTCCATTAGAACAAGGCAATGATATTTTCCAAATATCACAATCATGTTCAAGTCACAAAGCATTGAGACAGACATTAAGTTGAAACCAAGGGATTCAACAAGCATCACTTTATCCATGTGCTGATCCCTTGAGATTGCAACTCTACCTAGACCCAATACCTTGCTTTTACCAGTGTCAGCAAATGTGATGTGACTCTTGTCAGATGGACGTAAAGTTGAGTCCATGAGAAGACTTCGATCACCAGTCATAAGATTAGTGCATCCGCTAAAGCATGAGGTGTCATACCCTACAGTACAGTTAGGGGGATAGGCTTCACCAAGAGTATTGTGAAGCATAAACATTTGACGCACAAGAGGATTATCAAAGCTCAGATCAAGATTAGGACTGATAGGATGATTGGCATGCGATTCAGGAACAAAATACATAGTGAGACGATTTGGGCATTTGATCTTGCGCCCTACAAGATGTTTTAGGTCCCCAGCAATAGCATCAGACGCCTTTGATTTCTGGCTGGAGACCTTTCCCTGCAAAAGAAAGTTAATTCTTCTTAACCACCCACATCTTCAGGGGTGGCTTAGAAGCAATGAGTCTAAGTGCAGCATCTGAGAACTTCGGCTTTGGAGCCCTAGCAAATAGCCTTGCAGGAGGAGAATAGTACTCATATGAATAGGCAGAATAGTTCTTAGTTTTATGAACATAGCGGTTTGAAGAAACACGCTCATATTCATACATCTGAGTATGATTTCCCTGCAAAACATTGGCGTTAGGGTGACTCAGGTGACTCATGTATCTGTATGAAGCCTTTGGACCATATGAAGCTTTTGGTCTGGGATTTGTCTTCTTTCCAGGCGGTGTCATGATGACATTCACAGGAAGATTCTCAAGACAACTTTTGGGGACCCAGATCTTCTTCATAGGTGGCCCATTCCAGCAGTTAGTACCAATATACCTGGCAAACACTTCACCATTCTGATTCTTAAACAGTTTATAGTTTGCATCAAAGGATTCATCAATGATAATAGGGTTAGCACATGTGAAGCCAGATAAGGTAGATGGATCCACTGAAGGTCCCTTTGCAGCAACCCAGGTGTTTTTGGGGTACTGCTCAGGCTTCCAGTAGGAGCCATCAACATTCATTTTCCTCTCGAACCCAACACCCTCTTTCCTAGGGTTTCGGTTCAGAATCTGCTTTTTGAGGACATCGCACGGTGTCTGATGCCCTTTGAGACTTTTGTACATCCCTGTTTCAAGCAATGTCTTCAACCTAGCATTTTCATCAGCAATAGTAGTGGTATCCTCAGCAGAGGGGTTAGTTACCACATCAACAGTTGAAGATATTGCAACAGTAGCAGCAGTAGAACATTCAGCAACAGAAGTCGCGTTATCATGCTCAAGGCATTTTAGACATGGTGGTTCAAATCCTTCCTGAGCGGGACTGATCTGTTGAGCGCGAAGTGACTCATTCTCTTTTTGAAGATCTTCATGAGCCGCTCTCAATTTCTCAAGCTCTTGCTTCCTTTGAAGATAATCATAGGAAAGCTTTTCATGAGTCGTTGAGAGCGTTTCATGACGACTTTCAAGTTCTTGGTACTTAACATAAAGATTTTTTATGTCTTCAATTAAGGACTGAGATCGGGTCATTTCCGCGTCCAATAGGTCATCGCTTTTGTCTAACAGTTTTTGAGTATGTTACATAGCTTTCTGTTGTTCAGTTGCAATTTTAGCAAGTGTTTTGTAGCTGGGTTTGGATTCACAATCAGAGTCATCTTCACTTGATGTTTGAAAGTAAGCATCGTGTGATTTTACCTTGGCACCACGTGCCATGAAGCAGTAGGTGGGAGCAGAGTCGTCCTTGTCATTAGCATCGGAGTTGGTGACGGGGCCATTGTCTTCAGTGTTGAAGATGGACTTGGCAACGTAGGCTGTAGCCAGAGCCAGACTTGCAACGCCAGGGTCGAACTCCTCCTCAGACTCCACCTCCGCCTCCTCAGAAGTAGACTCCTCCTCTGAATCCATCTCCTTGCCAACAAAAGCACGAGCCTTGCCAGATGAGCTCTTCTTGTGTGATGAAGACTTGGACGAAGACTTGGAAGAAGACTTTGAGGATTTCTTCTTCTTCTTGTCGTTAGAATCATATTCCTTGCTCTTCTTCTTCTTCTTGTTCTCATTGTCCCACTGTGGACATTCAGAGATGTAGTGTCCAGGTTTCTTGCACTTGTGACATGTTCTCTTCTTGTAGTCATGAGTGGAAGCTTCATCATTTCTTGAGTTGGATCGTGAAGACTTTCTGAAGCCCTTCTTCTTAGTGAACTTCTGGAACTTCTTCACAAGCATATCAAGCTCCTTTCCAATGTCTTCAGGATCACCAGAACTGCAGTCAGATTCTTCTTCAGATGAGGAAACAGCTTTTGCCTTCAAAGCACGAGTTCGGCCATAGTTTGGACCATAGATGTCTCTTTTCTCAGATAGCTGGAACTCATGTGTGTTGAGCCTCTCAAGTGTGTCAGACGGATCGAGTGTCTTGAAGTCAGGGCGTTCTTGTATCATCAGGGCAAGGGTGTCGAACGAGCTGTCAAGTGATCTCAGTGGCGCCGAGAGCATGAAGCTCATTTGTGATGTCAGTGAGGCGATCAAACGTGAGCTGAACATTCTCATTGTCGTTTCTCTTGAAGCGGTTGAAGAGGTTGCGAAGAACACTGATCCTTTGATCTCTCTGGGTTGAGACACCTTCGTTGACCTTGGAGAGCCAGTCCCAGACTAGCTTTGACGTTTCCAGAGTGCTCACACGGCCATACTGTCCTTTGGTCAGATGACCACAGATGATGTTCTTGGCGGTAGAATCCAGTTGAACGAACTTCTTGACATTAGCAGCGGTGACACCTTCACCGGTCTTGGGAACACCATTCTTGACGACATACCAGAGGTCGACATCAATGGCTTCAAGATGCATGCGCATCTTATTCTTCTAGTAGGGATATTCAGTTCCATCGAAAACGGGGCACGCAGCGGAGACTTTGATTATCCCTGCAGTCGACATAGCTAAAACTCCAGGTCGTTAAACCAAATCACACAGAACAAGGGAGTACCAGGCTCTGATACCAATTGAAAGTGCTAGTTATCGACTAGAGGGGGGGTGAATAGGTGATTTTTACGAAAGCCTTCAAAACATGGGAGTTTCGAAGACAAACGATAGAAATGAACCTATAAACATGCAGCGGAAGGTAGACTACACTAAGCAAGCCATAGTCAAGTATTCAATGAAGTGAAAGCACGAAGACTAATAGCAGCTAGGTAGTAAAGATCAGGATGGAAGATAGTATGAAGCCAAACAACAATAGTAGTCACACAGTGAAGTCAAACAGGTAGTGCAAACAGGCAATGACTTCACAAAGACAAACTGTAAGTAAAGAGAGGGAGAGGATAGAACCAGTCGCTTAGTGTGGACAATGATTTGTTGGACCAGTTCCAGTTGCTGTGACAACTGTACGTCTGGTTAGGGAGGCTGAGATTTAACTCAGAAGACCGTGTCTTCACCTTATTCCCCTTGAGCTAAGGACACCCAGTCCTCGCCCAATCACTCTGGTAAGTCTTCAAGGTAGACTTCCAAACCTTCACAGACTTCGTTCACCGGCGATCCACAATGACTCTTGGATGCTCAGAAGGCGACGCCTAACCGGCTGGAGGATTCACAGTCCTCAAGTGTAACAAGTCTTCAGGTCACGCGGACAGAAAGACTTCAGTGATGCCTAACACTCTTTGGCTCTGGGTGTTTGGGCTTTGTCCTCGCAAGGATTTCTCTCTCTCAAAAGCTTCGGAGGTGGGTTGCTCTCAAACGACAAAAGCCGTGCACTAACTATGAGCAGCCACCAATTTATGGTGTAGGGGGTGGGCTATTTATAGCCACTAGGCAACCCGACCTGATTTGTCCGAAATGACCCTGGGTCACTAAGGAACTGACACGTGTTCCAACGGTCAGATTTCAAACACACGCGGTAGCTTGACTTGGGCTACAAGTAAAGCTGACTCATCCAGCTCTGGATAAGATTTGCTCTCATTGTCTTCGCTCGAAGACATAGGATTTTGGTTGAGCATCACTTCAGTCACTCTGACTTTGTTCACTGGGACCCCACTTAACAGTACGATGGTTCCTATGACTCAACAAAGAAGAAAAGGAAACACGAAACAACCAAGTCTTCGCGCTCCATAGTCTTCACACGATGTCTTCTCATGTCATAGTCTTCAATGTGAATATCTTCACATACCACCATTGTCTTCAATGTCTTCGTACATTTTTAGGGGTCATCTCCGGTAGGTAAACCGAATCAATGAGGGACTACTACCTGTGTTATCCTGCAATTCTCACAAACACATTAGTCCCTCAACCAGGTTTGTCGTCAATACTCTAAAACCAACTAGGGGTGGCACTAGATGCACTTACACCAAGCACATCAAGAGACGCTTCAATTCTATCCGCGATCAACTCAAGGAGGGAGACATAGAGATTTGCAAGATACATACGGATCTGAATGTTGCAGACCCATTGAGTAAGCCTCTCTCACGAGCAAAACATGATCAGCACCAAGACTCCATGGGTGTTAGAATCATTACTGTGTAATCTAGATTATTGACTCTAGTGCAAGTGGGAGACTGAAGGAAATATGCCCTAGAGGCAATAATAAAGTTGTTATTTATATTTCCTGATATCATGATAAATGTTTATTATTCATGCTAGAATTGTATTAACCGGAAACTTAGTACATGTGTGAACACATAGACAAACTGAGTGTCACTAGTATGCCTCTACTTGACTAGCTCGTTAATCGAAGATGGTTAAGTTTTCTAGCCATAGACATGAGTTGTCATTTGATTAATGGGATCACATCATTAGAGAATGATGTGATTGACTTGACCCATCCATTAGCTTAGCACGATGATCATTTAGTTTGTTCTATTGCTTTCTTCATGACTTATACATGTTCCTATGACTATGAGATTATGCAACTCCCGAATACCGAAGGAACACTTAGTGTGCTATCAGACTTCATCACATAACTGGGTGATTATAAAGATGCTCTATAGGTGTCACTAGTGTAGAACCGTGCTTTAGCGCCGGATCGTAAGGGCCTTTAGTGCCAGTTCTGCAACCGGCACTAAAGAGTGGAGACTAAAGCCCCCCCTTTAGTACCGGTTCATCACGAACCGGCGCTAAAGTGCCACCACGTGGCACGAGCCAGGCCCGGGTGCGTGCAGGACATTAGTACCGGTTGGTAACACCAACCGGTACTAAATGTTTGGGTGTGTTTTGGTATTATTTTTTATTTTTTCTTTAATTTTGTGTTTTCAATTTAATTTAGTGATTATTTTAGTTGTTAAATCATTAGGTGAAAGTACCGCAGATTAGTTTCGACTGGATGCATGTGGATCCTAGCTAAGTGATCAAGTATATGCCATATCCATATTATACTTGATCACCTATAATTAAGTGATCAAGTATAATATGGATATGGCATATACTTGATCACTTAGCTAGGATCCATCCAGCTGAAACTAATCTGCGGTTTCTTTTATAAATGATATAATAACTCATCATCATCATCATCATATTAATATAAAAACTCTTGCATCATATCATCAACAACAGTAAATTAGCTAGCTAAAAATCATCATAGTCGTCATTACCACTGTTTAATCATCATAGTCATTACCGCTATCTAATCAGCACTAACACTAGCTTAAAGAAAAAAACATTCACTTGTACCAGAAGCAAAGATATCATCGAGTTCAACATGGTCATCATATTATAAGCGTTCATAACACCACAAAAGCAAATCATCCTTTGAGATTAAGTTCAGGACGAAGAACACGGACATGAGAGGACAAAAGTACCAAGAGCATGAACTAGCTAAATCACTCCTGCTGCTCTCTCTCAGGTAAAATAGCATAGAACATGTATAGCTCTCCTGATTCATCATACTGGAGCATGCAGATGAACCTGTCTCCTAATCGTGGGCTGCGCTTCTCATTGCTGCCCCCTAGTACTTCTCTGGGATCGTTAACAATTTTGCTCCAATCTTTCACTATTAAGCATTCATCGCTTTTAGAAATCCTGAATGCACTCATGTGCAATGTAGGATATCTTGGCCGTAAGCTAACCATCGACATGTGACCTTTAGTCTCGATCCACTGAGGCACAACTGTCATCGGGAGTCCCTGTTGAAGAACATCATATAGTAATTAATATACTTAGCAATGAAAGTTTAGCAAAAAAAATAATGTATGCAAAAGATGCACTGAGGACAAATAGTAAAAATCTTACCATCTTCGTAAATAGATGTGACCGTAGTTCAATACGATCACTATTGGTCGCACGTTTTGAGTACTAACATTTCTAAGTGCAGGAAGAAAATTTGTCTTAACAGTATGAAGATCCTCAAGCCATGAAACATAATGACTTATCTCCTCGCAGTTTAGTTCAGCTCTGGGACAGTAGTAGGTCCTGTCTACCAAGCGCCGGACATGTTTGCTTGAATGGAAATAAGTTGTCAATAGAAATTAGTTGTCAACTATTTTTGAATAAACAATATCAAATACATAAATATGGTTGAGAAACTCACATAATGGTAGAACTGGAGGCGTCTGCACATCGACCCAGATGTCTCTATTACCTTAAATATCATCTTTCGGACAAATATCAAAGGTGATAACCATATCAGGCTCAAATGCATAAGCCTTGCATAGTGCTTGTCAAGTTTTGCATTCAAAATAGTTGTACGTGTCTGCATTGTATAATTTGACGTTGAAAGTATAACCATACTCGGTCTTCAGGTAAACTCTCTTTACCTCCATAGTTTCCATAGCACTGAAACCTATCTTATCCACGACAAAAACTCTTGCATGGCAGGGGATGCGCTAGTAGAATAGTGAAAATTTAGAATTATAAGTTGAAGCAAATGAAGCATATATAAGTCATGCTTAATTACGAAAAAAGACTTGTCGTTGTGACTTACTGTATCCACTTCGAAGGTCTCACCCAGCTTGATGTTGAAGCGCCTATCATCAACAAGGAAATTTCTGTCGCACAGGCCGCGCTGGTCTTCACAGTATTCGCACTTAATGAAATCTTTTTCGTCGTCAGACGACATTTCCTATGTTCATATAGGTGAAACATTAAACACTTACTAGTTCTATTAATTCAACTAATTCAGCTACTTCTATTAGTTCAACTAGTTCTATTAATTAAACTAATTCAACTAAGCATTTAATAAAAACAAACTTGTTCTATTAATTTTCTTACTAAAATAAAGTAGCTAGTTCTATAT
>NC_057802.1:610181921-610185456 GCF_018294505.1 Triticum aestivum | reverse complement strand
GCCGGCGAGGGTGGCGCGCGATGGGCCACGGCGCGGCGGCGGCGGCGATGTCGCGCAAAGAAGTTGGAGAAGAAGTGGGTCGATGAAACTGATTTTTTCGTAAGTGCCATATATATATATATGGGAGGGGCCTTTAGTACCGGTTGGAGCCACCAACCGATACTAAAGGCCAATTTTCGTCAGGTCAAGCGGCAGGAAACGGCCCCTTTAGTACCGGTTCGTGACTTGAACCGGTACTAAAGGCCCACGCATTAGTACCGGTTGGAGCCACCAACCGGTACTAATGGTTGTGCGCTGTCACCAGCGGTGCACAATGTTTAGTCCCACCTCGCCGGGCGAAGGGCAGCCACACTAGTTTATAAACCCAGCCGCGACTGCTCCTTCGAACTTCTCTATATAGAAGGTTCTGGGCCTAACTTCGGCGCGCTGCCCTGTGAGCCTGCTGGCCCTTCTGGGCCTGTATCTGCAAACCCTAGGTCTGGCAGGCCCACTGGGCAGTGCCCCAACAAATTTTTATATAATTTTCTTCTATTTATTTCTGAGTAGTTTTTTTGTTGTATTTAGTTTCTTTGTGAATATAACAATTTTTATATAGTTTTTTCTTTTCTGCATTATTTATTTTCTGCTATTTATTTTTTAGTAATTTTTTATATAGTTTTTGTCTTTTCTGTTTTATTTATTTTCTATTTTATTATGATGCATATTGAACGCAAAAATAGGCTGGAGTTCAAATAAGTTTAAAAAACATTGAAGTGCCCGTGTAACAGGATGAGTTCTCGTCCGAAACCCTGATACTCCGAAAGACATTGTCCAGTTTGTACACGAGGTGCGTCCAGTTTTCGCCGTGACCCTCTCTACTCTTTTGCACATGCTATGCGGGTGAAATGATGATACCATGCCAAGTTCCAACATTTTCAGAGTTCATTTTGTAGTGATTTTCAATTTCACCGTTATTTAGCTCTCTAAACAAATCAGTAAATGACTGAAAAACAGCAAATGATGTCAGAACGTGTTGGAAATTGATGACGTCGCTTTAAATGATGCATACTGAACGCAAAAATAGGCTGGAGTTCAAATAAGTTTAAAAAACATTGAAGTGCCCGTATAACAGATGAGTTCTCGTCCGAAACCCTGATACTCCGAAAGAGATTGTCCAGTTGGAACACGAGGTGCGTCCAGTTTTCGCCGTGACCCTCTCTACTCTTTTGCACATGCTATGCGGGTGAAATGATGATACCATGCCAAGTTCCTACATTTTCAGAGTTCATTTTGTAGTGATTTTCAATTTCACCGTCATTTAGCTCTCTAAACAAATCGGTAAATGACTGAAAAACAGCAAATGATGTCAGAACGTGTTGGAAATTGATGACGTCGCTTTGAATGATGCATACTGAACGCAAAAATAGGCTGGAGTTCAAATAAGTTTAAAAACCATTGATTATCATAAAAAATACATTGATTATCAATGATCTTTTTGTGTACAATCTGAATTGTCAATATGAGTCCTCAACGGTTTAGAAACCGGTGAAGACTCATATTGCGACCACAAATTCTACACATAGAGTTCCGTGAAGACCAAGTGCTTGTGATAGTTTGAGAAGTAACATATTTAAGGTGGTAAAAATCTTGCTAGGGGAGCGGGATGGGACTAAAAACAGCCTGCCACAACCTCTTTACTACCGGTTCGTGCCACGAACCGGTACTAAAGGTGCTAGCCGGGCCCCATTCTCTTTAGTACCGGTTCGTGGCTTGAACCGGTACTAAAGGTTCGCCCCGAACCGGTACTAAAGATCTCCTCCCGCCTAGCCGTTTGAACCGGCACTAATGGACACATTAGTGTCGGCTCAAATGCAAACTGGCACTAATGTGTCTCACATTTGACCCTTTTTCTACTAGTGTGTCTCAGATGGTGTTTGTTGAGTTGGCATAGATCGAGATTAGGATTTGTCACTCCGATTGTCGGAGAGGTATCTCTAGGCCCTCTCGGTAATGCACATCACTATAAGCCTTGCAAGCAATGTGACTAATGAGTTAGTTGCAGGATGATGCATTACAGAACGAGTAAAGAGACTTGCTGGTAACGAGATTGAACTAGGTATTGAGATACCGACGATCGAATCTCGGGCAAGTAACATACCGATGACAAAGGGAACGACGTATGTTGTTATGCGGTTTGACCGATAAAGATCTTCGAAGAATATGTAGGAGCCAATATGAGCATCCAGGTTCCGCTATTGGTTATTGACCGGAGATGAGTCTCGGTCATGTGTACATAGTTCTCGAACCCGTAGGGTCCGCACGCTTAACGTTCGATGACGATCGGTATTATGAGTTTATGTGTTTTGATGTACCGAAGGTTGTTCTGAGTCTCGGATGTGATCACGGACATCACGAGGAGTCTTGAAATGGTCGAGACATAAAGATCGATATATTGGAAGGATTTGTTTGGACACCGGAATGGTTCCGGATGAGTTCGGGCATTTTCCGAAGCACCGGGAGGTTACCGGAACCCCCCGGGAAGTCAATGGGCCTTATTGGGCCTTAGTGGAAGAGAGGAGGAGGCTGCCATGTGGAGGGCGCGCCCCCCCAAGCCCAATCCGAATTGGGATGGGGGGCCGGCCCCCCTTTCCTTCCGTCTCTCTCCCTCTTCCTTCTTCTCCTACTCCAACTAGTGAAGAGGGGAAACCTACTCCTACTGGGAGTACGACTCCCCCCCTTGGGCGTGCCATAGAGAGGGCCGGCCCTCCCCTCCTCCACTCCTTTATATACGGGGGAGGGGGCACCCCATAGACACACAAGTTGACAGTTGTCTTAGCCATGTGCGGTGCCCCCCTCCACAAATTTCCACCTCGGTCATATCGTTGTAGTGCTTAGGCGAAGCCCTGCGTCGGTAGCTTCATCATCACCGTCTTCACGCCGTCGTGCTGACGAAACTCTCCCTCGGCCTCAGCTCGATCAAGAGTACGAGGGACGTCACCGAGCTGAACGTGTGCAGATCGCGGAGGTGCCGTGCGTTCGGTACTTGATCGGTTGGATCGCGAAGACGTTCGACTACATCAACCGCGTTACTTAACGCTTCCCCTTTTGGTCTACCAGGGTACGTGGACACACTCTCCCGCTCGTTGCTATGCATCACATAGATGGATCTTGCGTGATCGTAGGTAAAAAATTTGAAATACTGCGTTCCCCATCACATCTTTGCGGACAATGTTGTCATCTTCTGCCACCCCTCCCGCCAGGATCTGCAAGTCATCCGCGAGCTCCTTCATGTCTTTGGCAAGTCTCTGGACTCCGCACGAACTTTGCCAAATGCTCGGCGACCCCCATCCGGTGCGAGCACCCAGACCTGCTCACGATCAAATCCGAGCTTGCTTGTGTCGTGACGCCCTTCCCGATCACCTACCTTGGGATCCCCCTCTCGGTGAGGAAGCTGTCCGCATCTTCTCTACAGCTGATCGTCGACAAGCTCTCCAACAAGCTAGCCTCTTGGCGCGCCACACTTCTCTCCCGTGGCGAGAGGTTGGCACGTGCTTTC
>NC_057802.1:610179131-610181515 GCF_018294505.1 Triticum aestivum | reverse complement strand
ATGATCGCAAGGAGACGCGGAACGTCCACGGGCCTGTGCACTAGCAGCGCGTCTGTCGACCCCTCGAGCTTGGTGGCTTGGGAATCCCTGACCTTCATCGTCAGGGTATTGCCCTGCGCGCCCGCTGGCTTTGGTTGCAGCGCACCGACCCCTCCAAGCCTTGGGTGCACCTGCACCTCCCGAGCGACGCCGACACTACACTATATTCAGAGCTTCTACCACATGGACAGTGGGCGACGGCCGTTCATGCCTCTTCTGGACGGACCACTGGCTCCATGGGAAATCCATAGCCGACATTGCCCCTTCACTGCTTCCTCTCGTACCTCGACGACGACGGCCGTTCATGCCTCTTCTGGACGGACCACTGGCTCCATGGGAAATCCATAGCCGACATTGCCCCTTCACTGCTTCCTCTCGTACCTCGACGACGACACAAGTCCTGCACGGTCGCCGAAGGGCTGTCCGATCCACGCTGGATCGCTGATCTTCATGGCGCGCTAACTCCTCGAGCACTTGTTGAACATGTGCACTTGTGGCGGCTGGTCGGACCCCTCACCCTCTCTGCCACGCCCGACCACCTCTCTTGGCGCTGGACGGCCAACGGCAAGTACTCTGCGAGGTCATGCTATCGGGCGCTCTTTGCTGGATCGATCGACGCTCCTTTCTGGCGCCTTACCTGGAGATGTTGGGCCCCTCTCCGCGTCAAGATCTTCACCTGGCTCTCTGACTTGGACCGCTGCTGGACCGCCGCGAGACTTGCCCGGCACGGCCTCCCGCACAACAACCGATGTGCCCTCTGCGATCAGGCCGAGGAGACGGTGCAGCACATCCTCATCGGCTGCCCCTTCTCCAGGCAAGTCTGGCATGGCATCCTTGCCTGGATTCGCGCCACCGTCAATGCACCATCTGGCCACGAGGGATTCCTCCCATGGTGTACATCGGCCATCACCAGCTCCCCCGCCTGCCACCGTAAAGGACTCGCCATGCTGGCCATCTTAACGACGTGGTCCATCTGGCGCCACTGCAACGGTTGTATCTTTGATGGCGAGACCCCCTCCGTGCCAAGATTGATTGCGTCTATCCAAGATGAGGCACGGTCATGGGCTAGAGCGGGCGCCCACGGACTTAGATCGTTACTTGAGTAGTCACCACACCTTGTACACGGGCTGAGCGACCCGTCACCAACGCTCTGCAGCTTACTTCTTGCCTCCTGTGCACAAGAATGTAAGCTTGCACCCTCTCTTATACTACTAGTACACACTCCCTACCTATCAATGAAAAGAGCGACGGCCTATGTATTTTTTCAGATTTGTGTATGAATTTTTTTCATTTTATATTGTAGTACATTGCTCATGGAAGCTTACCCATCATGTAAATCTTGGTAAAATATCATAGCAACTCACGAGAATTTTGAATCGAATGTGCTCCTTTTATTCATCGGTGCCCATTATAGAACTGGATTTCATATTTTGAATATAAAAGTTTAAGAAAAGTCTTGGAGAAGCAAAGTCTTGAAAAAAAAGAATCAGCTACTTCTACATATATGTATGTATTCGTGAATACATACGAGTTGGCTCTGTATTGGTTTTAAGTAAAAAGAGTAACACAGCTTGAAAGAAAATGCAAAAGAATTGGCCGGTCAATGTAATCTTCTTCAACAAAAAATAAAAGAAAAATCACACTTCTCTAAAGTTGTGTCACAATGTCTCAGCCACATGAATCTTCTCGCACAGCAGGCACGGTCAGCAATCTTCAAATCATTCAAAAAGGTCACATGAATCTCGACTTTCCTTTATGTGTAGCAGGACCAAAACAAAACTTTGCTAGAGATCCGGAGGGAAAAGCCACATGGGAGGATATTTATCACCGCCCCACACATAGTGCCCCACTGACGTGATGCCCTCCTCATCTTTGTCAACACTTTCATCTTTCTTGTAGTACACAGGGTAAATAGCATAAAACTACCATTTTTCGTCCTATTGTTTCAAAAAACTACCACATTTTTGCATTTTTGTTTGTGACTGATAACTATCGAAACCGGCGTCGGCTGTTTCAAAAAACCCAAAACGCCCGTGTCTAAGAAATTAAACCGGTTTATGATAAGTCAGGCCCGCACCTAAACGAACCGTTTGTTTGACCGTTCCTTTGACCGTTAGCTGACACGTGGGGCCCAATTGTTTTACAGAATAGCCCCTGTAAGTTTTTAAAAAAAGCAATCGGGTCCCTATAAATTTTAAAAAAAGCAATCGGGTCCCCTGGGAGCAGCTCGACGGGCCTGTCCATGGCGGCGCCGGCGCTGGAGCAGCTCGACGGGCAGTCCTGGCCACGCCGCCGCCCCGTGCCACATCCCGCGCCCGACGACGGCCGTAGCAGAGGCCGGCCTC
>NC_057802.1:610134181-610178733 GCF_018294505.1 Triticum aestivum | reverse complement strand
CCTCGCCCACGACGGCAGGAGGCGCGCGCTCCAGCAGCGACGCAGGCCGTCCGCGGCGAGCTCGAGGAGGCCGGCAATGGTGTCGTCCGGGCAGGGGTGGCGGCGGGAGTAGGCGAGGCAGGGGTGGCGGCGGCCGCAGGCGAGGTAGGCATGGAGCGGCCGCTGCGGGCGCTGCTCGCTGGCGAGAGGAGCGCCGTGCCCTCCCCTCCTCATTCCACCACCAGAAGACCCACCGGAGCCCGGCGCACCTCCCCATCCACTCCTAGTGCCGCCGGAGTGGCCGTGCTGCCTCGTCCGCGCCAAAGGCCGCCGCCCGCCTCTGCCTTCTGTTGACACGAGCCGCGACAGCCTGCGCGTCCCCGGCGAGTGCCCCTCGCCTGAATGGAGGCGGCGCTCCGCCCGAAGCCCGCTGGGTCCCTCGCCGCGCCCTAAGGTGACCGGAGCCGGTCAGCCCCGTCGCCGGTGTCTTCCCCTGCTCCCTCCTCTGTAACAGTGCTCTGTAGAGAGGAGGAGAAGAAGGGAGACAGAGTGGAGGGGGGATAGAGATGAGACACTGACATGTGAGGCCCGCATGTCATCTAACAGTCAAACAAACGGTCAAACAGACGGTTCATTTAGGTGCGGGTCCGCCCTGTCATAAACCGGTTTAATTTCTTAGCAACAGGTGTTTTGGGTTTTTTGAAACAGCCGACGCCGATTCTGATAGTTATCAGTCACAAACAAAAATGTGGTAGTTTTTTAGAACAATAGGACGAAAAGTGGTAGTTTTATGCTATTTACTCTAGTACACATGACAACCATCACTGTCCATACTCGTCAAGAACACCTTGGCATCGTCCGGCAAACAATCTTATTGTGGGTAGCAACGATGGTGGGAGTAGTAGATGTGGTTTCTCTGCGGACTTCCATGCTCGCACGTCGACACATACATTGCCTTGGAGAACGTCGGCCCCAAGAATAAGGCTTGGTCGCATAGGCTCTTCATATGTTCCAATATATACGCGCCATGTCCGACATCAACTAACTCGAAAACCACGAAAAAATGCCCCCTATTGTTGGGTGACCGCCAATCCCACCGTCTTTTCTTCCTCATTGCTATCATGATCTTGCCACCTAGCTCGATAATATACACGGCACGCTCATCCAGATCACCATCACCCTGCAAGTACAACCACCGGTCTTGTATATCCAACCATTGATGATCACCTTTGAACACGCTATTTTTGGTTAAGCCGACCTCAAACCTAACGATATTCGTCGTTTCTAATACGAGGCAATAAAGATGGCCGTTGCAAAAGGCAATATCCAAGACCGTCGTCCCAACAAATCCTTGCGGCGTCCATGCAGACTTCGGGCGGCCAAGTCCATAGATTGCGACTCCAGACGTGCCGATGATGGCAGCAAGGATACAACCGCTCGAGGTGGGCGGCTCGGAGAATATTACCTTCAGCGGAACGAACAGACTAACGCACGGGCGTAAACGGATGATACTCCTTTGCTTCGCCAGGGGAGTTTCCGAGATGGCGGCCCATCCACCATCGTGGCTGCCAACGATGCGCCCGCCAACGGCCTCGTTCAGAAAGCAGAAGCGCGACAGGATGGTGCCATCCTCGATGCAGTATGCATGCTTCCCCTTATCGCCGCTCCCCGGATTAAGGATAAGCCACGGGTGAACACGGCGTGGCGGCGTAACGACGCGGCACGACGTGCACACGGCGGCGAGGCGGACATGGTCGACGGTGTTCGCGAGCCTGGTCTAGACCAGGCTGAGAATATCGTCATGGAGAATTGACCACCTCTCCACCACCGCCGTCACGGTCCGGCCCTTGATGCTGCTGCCGTCGTCGTCTCCGGCGGCTGGCTTGTGCGTCGGCTCCTCCTCCATCTTTGTTTCCGTGTGCGTGCGCCGGCACGATAGTAGTAATAATCGATCGTTTATTGTTCGGTCGACGAGACAAACTATATATATATATTTTAGCGAAGACGAGACAAACTACTCTATATGAGAGGTCGGTGACAAACCCAAGCGAACACGACGATTAGGCTTCGATAGGCCTTGCTCTGGGCCCGGCCCGGCCCACTCCGCCCCTTCGTTTTCTACTACTAGTCTCCATCTGGGCGAAGGCGAGACCAGACCTCACCACCGCCGCCGCCGTCGCCTGCTCTCCTCGCTCGCGCCGCCCGCCGTAGAAAAGCCCGCGACTTTCCGGCCGCCGCCGCAGGGATGGCCGAGGACACGGAGACGAGGCCCGCGTCGGCGGGCGCGGAGGAGAGGGAGGAGGGGGAGATCGCGGACGACGGAGACGGCTCCTCCGCCGCCGCTGCGGGGCGCATCACCGCCCACCCGCTCGAGAACGCCTGGACCTTCTGGTTCGACAACCCGCAGGGCAAGTCCAGGCAGGTGGCCTGGGGGAGCACCATCCACCCCATCCACACCTTCTCCACCGTCGAGGACTTCTGGGGGTACTGCCTCCCTCCCCCCTTCAACCCGACCCCTCTCTCGTTTATGTGGTTCGATTGGATCCTCTCCCCTAAGATTGGCGTCGCTGCGGTGGCTGGCTGGGTGAAATTTTGTCGCTTCGATGTGCTAGGTTTAGTTAGTGGATGCGATTGGGGCTAGGCAGGTGGCTATTGATTTTGCGTTGGTCAGTTTGTTGCGGTCCATGTATGAGGGGCAGCGCCGTGGGTATATACTGGTTAAAAGAGGCCAGGGTTTCCTTTTAGTAGCTTGCAAGTGAATCATCACAGCGTTTTGTCCGGTGCGCACGTCTGGGTTTGAGATTACGGGGAGGCTTATATAACATCACCACGTTTCATAGGCAGGAAGTGGACACCGTGTTCTGAATGATGCATATCTTCAAGCTTGCTACTTGTTGATTCTTAATAGTAATTCATATTATTTCATTTATTTACTCTTACCATGATTATTTGATGGGGCACGGCGTTGTAGTGCCGTGTATTATGCTGTTTTTTTGTTCTGGTTGTCTAGGCGTACATTGAAGACAATTTTTATTTTAGGCTTTGGTAGGTGACTAGATATTCTTATCATTATAATTTTTTATGCATCCAAATGTATCTCTTTGTGCTGCTGTTAACCAATAATACCTGTATTAATTTGTTGACCGATCACTCAATCACACATATGGCTGGAAAAAAATCTATTTCGTCATTTTCTTATTTCTCTTGTGTTTCCTTCTATTTTAGGAACTTTTGTAGCATCTATGGAAATGTTGGAAGGTTTTTCTGAAAATACTTGATGTGGAAATTCGAGATTACGTTTCTTTTCCGGTTGTTTGGATCTTCGGCTTTAAATTTGATAATTCTACGTGTAAATTCAGTTGTCTTGAACTGGCCTATTGCTTCTAACAATGAAGGATAGCCGAAGATTGAAGTTAGATTCCCTGCAAGACATTCTTCTTAAGTTGATGCAAGACGCACTCATAAGTTATTTCTAGATACTTATGTTAGATTTTAGGATGAACTAGTGTTACATACAGCTAAGATTACTTAGAATACTCAATGGTCTATTGTAGTCTTAAGAAATTCTGTAGGTTAAGTTTGTGTAATATCGTACTCATACTTGACACCTCTAAAATCTAGTTTATATGAACTAAAAATATACTTATGTTTCTGGATCTTGTTCTATGAGAAATTTTCAGCCACCTGCAAGCATGCCATGTTCACTGATTTGAGATAGTCCATTAAGCTGCTGAATAGTGTGTATTGCATGACACTGTAGCTTGTCTTAATCTGTTCACCAGATTATCTACCATACTCACGAAATATAGTTCAGGATGATTTCTTTCGTGCTACTAGCTTGCTTCAGAAATTCGGTTATGCTTGTGTTGATAATTTAATTTGCATTTCCATTTGTTTTTGAGCTTGTGCTCTCATCTGTTGATATATTCTTTTATGTCTAACAAGTTGAGTGGTATTTCAGCCTTTACAACAATATCCATAACCCTAGCAAGTTGAATGTGGGAGCCGACTTCCATTGCTTCAAGAACAAGATTGAGCCAAAATGGGAAGACCCCATTTGTGCCAATGGCGGTAAATGGACCATCAGCTGTGGCAGAGGGAAATCTGACACATTCTGGTTGCATACTGTAAGGATTTTTTGCATCATTTTTGTTGCATAATTATCTTTTCTGTGACTTCCACCCTAATTCCCTTTTCACAAATATTATGTTTAGTTGCTGGCAATGATTGGTGAACAATTTGACTTTGGTGATGAAATTTGTGGAGCAGTCGTTAGCGTGCGTCAGAAACAGGAAAGAGTAGCTATCTGGACCAAAAATGCTGCCAATGAAGCTGCTCAGGTATGTATAATAAAATGCACACTATAAAACTGTTCTTTGATTGCAGGCAACAATCATGTAGTTTACAACATCGTAATTTAAACTGTCTCGGATATAAGCATGCATAATAATATTGTGACCTTGCATATAAAAGGAGTGACCTGACTGTGTAGCCCTTTACAGTGTGATTGTGCTAAATGTCAGTATGTATGCAATGCTCCCATTTTATGTGCATAATTGAATTAACTTATATTCCTGAAAGGATGTGTGCAGTACAATTTGAACAGCAGAACATTGTTGATGAAACTTGACCTGTTATCTTCCGGTTTACTGTGTTTCTATGTCTTTTTTCCCCAAAATAAGTTTGTATTAGAAGAAAGTTTCACTATTTCAACCAAATATTCCAGCTGTGCTACGTAACTCCTAAGCTATTTTGACTCTTCTTGCAACATACGCTCATTTGTCTGTGTTATTCTCCGGCTATATTTTTATGTCAACTCTTTGTGTAAGCATTTAGGGGCCATTTGGATTGTGACTATGTTTGCCTTATATTGCCACATTATTTTTGCCACACTTGCCTAACTTGAGTTGCTCAAAATTGGGGCTGTTTGGTTTCTAGCCACATATTGCCACACTTTGACCAAGTTAGGTGGGTGTTTGGTTCTAGCCACACCTAAGGCAAGAATTTTTTTATGAGCAGTGAACCCCATATGTCATAGACACAAAAAGTGTGGCAAATTCCCTTAGGCAAGCCAAAGTGTGGCTAACAATTAATTGTGTTAGCATTTGTTGACAGTGTCCTCTGTAGCATCATAAAGTGTGATACATTTAGGAGATCTTTATACTCCAGGCCCCGCTTGGATGGCCGTTTTTGCTTTCTGCGTGTATTAAGATACAGTTGTATCTTACCGGCCGACACGAAATCCCACCGGAAAAAATACGGAGCCCTGGAGACGCTAATTTCTTACGGGTGTAAACGAAAGAACGATCATTTTGGGCTGCACCTAAACGACCAACAAAGTGTGTTTTTCCAGCTGGAGGGAAAAACAATTCGGAGCCGTATTTTACGCTGGTTTTGGCCCAGAAAACGGCCATCCAAGCGGAGCCCCATTGGATGGCGAGACATGTTTATTTGAAGCTCCATTGATAAATATTCTTAATCCCCCAACATAGTTCTATTTATTTTCTCTGATATGCACTCATTCATTAGCATTATGCAAAATACTCCCACGTCATTCTAAATCAATCATCAGAGGGTACCTGGGTAGATTATATCACCTATCTCAGTGTGAAGTACAAATAGGTGAGGGAGTACTATTAACGGGTTTTTTTTCCTGTGCCGCCATGGATACATGAGCATATGTACTGTCTAGTTGCTGTTTGTATCATTTCCAGCCAATCAGTGTTTATTAGTTTCTGAACACATTCCCTATTTTATTTACCAGATAAGCATTGGCAAGCAGTGGAAGGAGTTTCTGGACTACAAGGACTCCATTGGGTTCATTGTTCATGTGAGTCGCTTGCACTTAAGCCTGGATTGCATTGTGTCTTCGCTGTCACTGTCTGACACCGTCTCTTTCTGCTTGTTTGCAGGAGGATGCAAAGAGGTCTGACAAAGGCCCCAAGAACCGCTACACCGTTTGATCCCGTGACTCGTCGATCCTGAGAGCTTCCACAGCAGGCCTGCCTACTCTTGGATGCAAGAAGGTTTCTCCTGGAATAGCTTAGCTTGTAGCGGGCTGATGCTGTTTTCTGAAGGATATATTATGTGTGTTTGCTGTGAATTGCTTGGAAGACATAATCTAACATCGTTGCGTTTGTCGTCGTTGTACTCCATAAGTCACATTTTATTTTATGAAAGAGTTATATTTTATGAGAAGCGTAACTCGTTTGAGCTGCAGTGTTGGCACTACTGCTTTGTCCATCTTGAACGTGAGATGGTTTCAGTGCAGAAGATTGCTCAATTATGTGTCATTCCAAACTTGGATGTTATGGTTGGAATTACAGAGGGTCAGCTCATGCCCCCTCCGTTCCAAAATACTCCCTCTGTCCGGAATTACTCTTTGGAGAAATTCCGTCTGTCCGGAATTATCGGAGAAATGAATGTATCTAGATATATTCTAGTTTTTGATACATCTATTTTCACGACAAGTAATCCAGATGGAGGTATATTGTGTAACAGTTTTTTCACCTAGTCTTTTAGAAAAAAATATCAACATCTCCAGTACCAAATTTATATCAGAAAAGAAGTATTATATCTTATTTATTTTGTATTGTAGACATTGATGTTTTATTCTATAATCTTGGTCAAACATACACAAGTTTGACTTGCATGAAAATTGATACACTTTCTATATTTTGGAACGGAAAGAGTATGTCACAAGAAATTACAGAGGATTCTGCTTCTGTGGCAAGAGGACAGCTCAAATGAAGCTTCAGGAAACTCTGGGGTTGCGGTGCCTTAGAACCTCAGTAAATAAAACACCAAATTCAGTAAAGTTCACAAGTGTATATTTCTGTTTTCGCTGGCATCATAAACAACATGGTGTTCTTCTGAACTGTTATTGGTAAAAGTGTAAATGGTCAGCGATGATGTCATATCATACAAGGTTCTCAGCGGCAGCATAACCAAACCAAGATAACTAAGATTTTTCCCATGCGAAAACGACACATGATGCGCCTAGTTACAGCTCCATATGGCCTTGCTGCGGATTGATTCTGCTTCCCTCGGCGATCCTACTACTCAAGCCGCTCCATCTGTCAAATGAACAAAACCAAAGTTAGCAAAATAGCATGTGTTATGTATCAACTGTATCTCTGTTCCTCTGCTCCCAAGGAGCTTGCTGTGGCAATCATGAACAAATTGCAAGGGTAAAAAGGGGCTGTCAATGACCATCTGGTACTAATTGTCACAAATCTGGCAAAGCCACTTGATATGCGCTTCAATTACAACAACTACTCCCTCCGTTTCTAGTATAAGCCCTTTCAGAGATTTCAACACGGACTACATACAGATGTATATAGACATATTTTAGAGTGTAACTCATTTTGCTCCATATGTAGTCCGTATTGGAATCTCTAAAAGGGCTTATATTTAGGAACGGAGGGAGTATTTCATAAGAGCATCTCCAACGGCCGCACAAAAATTCCGCGCCCAATAAACGTTATGGCACGCCACTGTAGCACTTTTAATGCGTCGGGACCAACTTTGCTTTAGCAGACGCCCAAAAACGCGCGCCCAAAAAGCAGACAGTGCAAATTGTGAAGCGCGCGCAATCCGGCGCCCCAAATATGCTGCGCGCGATAGCGTTTTTCAGCGCGCGCCCAAAAACTTTTAGCGCTACAGCTTCTGCTGGAGCTGTCCGGCGCCCAAAAAAACAAACTTTTAGTGCGCGGAGCTCTTTTTGGGCGCCTGTTGGAGATGCTCTAAGGTAGAGGGAAAAGCAGAGAGTACCTTCCACAGGCCATCATTTAAATAGTGCATGTTGTCAACTCCAATTCCTTTGTTGATGGTGCTTCTGCAAAAGCTCAGGATTTCAGGAGCAGCATTATCCATGGCCAAATGCAAGACATGATACTAGCAAAGAATTATGGGATGTAATATTCAGGAAGGCTTAAGTTTATAAGTACATCTGCATAAGGTTCTGCTATGTTGAGATTTAATTTGCAGGTACTATCACATAGTATTAAGATGTAAAGTAAGGAATACCAAAGGAGACCACCACAAATGTATTCTTTTTAACATTTGGAAACATTAGGACCGAACCTGACTGAAACGTCAAAAAAGATGGAAAAAGAAACCATGAGCGCAAGGTTCATGCTTCACAAGTACTCCCTCCGTCCGGAAATACTTGTTGTAGAAATTGATGAAAATGGATGCATCTAGAACAAAAATTACATCTAGATACATCCATCTCCCCGACAAGTATTTCCGGACGGAGGGAGTATAATTTAGAGACTCTAGAGACTCCGAAGCACCACTAGTGATTAATAATTCAAAAAGGAGCTTACATGTCTTTCGCTGACATCTTTGTGAATCCAATCGCCAATGCGTGTTGCTTGCCTTCAGCCATTATAGCCTGACAATTATAGTTTTCAAGAGATAAATAATTAGTCTGGTGGTTGGCATGCTCAGGAGAAGGAACCTCTTTCATCATTTTAAAGTGTATTAGGATGCATAGTAACGAATGTCAAATAATTACAATACTATGAACTAGTGAAGTGCACTAATCTGCAGACAGCTAAATTTAACTCATGTGAAAATACTAGAAACAAAGACACTAAAATATAGCAATGCTATGTTGCTAGATATGACAGTCTACTGAAGCAGACGAGATTCCATTTGTACTGTATCTATAAATGGATGAACTGGAATTTAAAAGATTAGTCTTGTACCACTGGCGTTTCCTCCTCGACTTCATTGTCCAACACACCACCAGGCGATGTGAGTCCAGGGCACATTATGTTGGCACCAGAGAGAACAAACTTGATAGCACCTCTGTCCACTTGGAACTTCTTCATGATGTTAGGATCTGATCAAATGCAAGCATAAATTAGTAAAAGAAAGGGGGGTATTTTGGAATGCAGATATTTCGCAACTAGCTGTCCCTGCACCCCATGCTGAAAACAAAACAGAAATCTTGATATGTGCTATTATATCTGTCCACTTGGAACATACTGAAGTTTTTAAAAAATGGAAACAAAACAGGGGCATACATATACATGTTATAACATGAACACTTGCTTTTGAAAATTTGTACGCAAATATGGCTTACTATGTGCTATTCAGAGAAGACAAGAAAGGGGTGAATAGTATACAAATTATCCACACAAATTTGTATTGTTGCTCAGTACACAAATGGTCACACTATTGTTTAATTCTTTTATAAACGCCCATATTACAGCACTTCATCTATGATATATTCTGAAACTGAAAAAAAATGGATTTTGACAAGGGTTGCGCCCGCAGCTAGTTGCTCATTCTTGTTTCTTGATATTTTGATGTTCTGCGTCTACGAATAATAACTCATATAATTTCCATTCTGGTTGACATTTTCTTCAACAGGTAAATGTTAAGAATGATGGTGCTCCAATTCTCTAACAGATAGGCAAGCCCAAACATATATATAAAAAAAAGAAGCAAATTCCATAGATAATGATGTACGTCATAGGGGAGAAACAAATGTAGCGACGGCATGCCAGAAAAAAACGGAGAGAAGAAAATTACACTGATGAAGAAGGCGCAGGGTTGGCATGTATGGACCATCACGGATGTTGAAGAAGAGTGGGACATTGTTCACCACCACAAGATTGAGATGATTTTGGCTAGGGAAAGAAACCAACTGCATTAGTTCTTTGTAGAAGCAACAATCTTGCCAATAAAAGCTGAAGTAGTCTTTGGTCATCAATCTAATCTACCAGCAATTACATGCAACCTAACCTATTCTGGCCTCTAGAAGTAGAAAGAACTAGGAAACAGCCAATGTAACTCTCGGTATGTCAGAAGCAGCACCGGCATAACAAAGGCAGGCTAAATAAGCATGTTAACCAATAAATAAAGGTTGTTCAACAGACTATATCAAGCAAGCTGAATCAGAAAGATGGGGAACCACTGACCATTTAACAACAATCATCGGCGACTTCTTTGGAAGCATGTCCTCCAGCAAAGGTTCGAGGAGAGGGTACTGCAACAAAAAAACTTGCTAATTTCAGTATAACCCAGGAGAAGATAGCAGGGTCCCCAGCCGAAGCAAAAGATAATAAATAGAGAGGGCTATGCGGATATTTTAGACATAACCTCCTCGGCGATGCTTTGCCGGATCCTCCGCTGCACAGACGCCTTGACCTGATTCTGCCCGGATATGTCCTCGGAAGAGAACCTAGGGACAAAAAAAGAGGCAGCTTTTGTCATGGTTAGTGCTTAGCACTTGGCAGGGTACACAATTTTTGCATTGCATCCAATGGGGATTGGTAATGGCCAGAGAAAGCGCAGCGTGCAGTTGGGAGACTAGTGCTTGCAAGGCAAGCCCGAGCCTCTGATTCGGAACGCGCCCCTCCCTCCTCTCTAGCTCTCTCCCACAGCGGCAATGGCGCCTCTGAATCCAGTGCCACTCGTCTACTTGGCCGCTGTCAGGCGTACGGGTTTGGACGGAGAGGGGGAGGGGGGAAGGGGGTACTCACTTCTTGAACATGGTGAACGGCGGTTGGCGGCGCGGCGACGGGGGTTGGGGAAGCGGCAGATCGGCGCGGCGGGGCGGCGGCGGCGGGCGGCTCGATCTGGAGAAGGAAAGAGAGAGAGGTCGGGAGAGGAGAGAGGGTTTCGGCGTGGGCCCCGGTGAGATGTGGGAGGTTACGCCGGGACCCACATGTCAGTCAGGTCTCGACATGGCGAGTCCCCTTGGGCCGCCCGGTCGCACGGTTTTCTTTGGTTTTTCTCCCGGTTTTGCTCTTTCGGTTTTCGGCTTGCTTCTTCGGTTTTTCTGCGTATCTTCCTCGGTTTTATTTTGTCTTTATTCGTCTTCGGGTTTCTTTCTTTGGTTTTCTCCTTTTTCTTCAAGGGATGTCTAGTTTTTCAACACACATCGTACATTTCTTTAGATACGCGTAAGATTTTTCTGATACAAGTTGAACAATTTTTAAATACACGGTGTAATCTTTTCAAATACATATATTCAACATTTTTTCCCCTGAATGCAGGTTAAATATTTTTCGAAAATACTTTGAACATTTATATAATGGCACAAAACATTCTTTTAAACTACGCAGACATATTCTTTTACAATGTACAACATACTTTTTAAATGTCATGAAAATTGTTTTGAAACACGTGAACCTTTCTGCAGAACGCCCGGTACATTTTTTGAATGGAATGAAACATGAATTACACGAATATTATTTTTACATTATATAAACATTTTCATAAAAATCATGGACCACTTTTTTAAACGAGTAATTGTTCTAAATGTCACCACCATTTTGTTAAAGCCGCCCGAACATTTTTTACACTGCATGAACATTTCCAAAATGTGCGATGAAAACTGTTTTAAAAAATTAAGCAAAATATGTTTCCATTTCAAAAATATAAATAAAAGTAATAAAAACAAGAAAAATAAACGTTCACTAGGGAGCCAGTGCTGCTCCCGCATTGGGGCAGCCCATTTAGGGTGTCCTTCAGGCGAGGGCATCATCCGGTTCGCTGTATGCGAGAATTAGTATCCCCCTCGACTGACAGGTGCCTATTTGTTTCCAATGAACCTTTTCTTTTAGAAGGCCCATGGCCTAGTAAAATAAACCCAGACACAACTTCAATATAGGAATAAGAAAAGTCCCTGTAAAAATTAGCACCCTCCTTTTGTATCCACCAACGGTGCGATGTGTTGTGAGCAGAATTCTTGTCGCCTCTAGGCTTTAGTCTCACTGGAGCAACCTTGTTGAAATTCAGGAGCTTGTACAAACAACGGCGAGAATTTTGTTTACATAAAAAAACTCTCTAAGTTTATTTATGTATTATTATAGAAAAAGCAAAAAAAGAAAAGGAATAAAGGGGCTTTTGGCCATTTCGTCACACACCTCCCATACATTGCCTGTCGGAGGGCGCACTAGCTAGCGAAAGCTCTCCATAGAGCGGTGGACCTAGGAAAAACTTGAGCGGGAGCAAGAATGTATGGCCATATTTACAAACCAATGAGGCAAGCATGCTTATAAACTAAAATCTGGGTATAGTAACTTCATTTTCAACAACGTAACCAAGTTCATTGCAAAGGGAAACAAAACTAACCATTTACGGAAAAATAACTTATATCAATATGAGAATATCTTATTGTGAAGTTCCAGAAGAGGATGTCCGCATATTATTCCGACAATCTAACCTACAACTTGAAAGGAAAAGAAATAATTATCAAATAAGGAGCTCTGGCACATTGCCTTTCGTTTTATCCAACTATTACTTAATTAGGAATTTTCTCCAGCAATTCTTTTTCCAGACAGCAGATAAGGTTGTTCTTCATAAAATAATCATTAATCTTGATAGATAGAGTATTATTTTATTCAACACATGTCTAGTTTTTTCAATAGACATCCCTAACATTATTTTGATGCTATTCGCAAAAACAACAACATTATTTTGATGCATATTAGACATTTTCTAAATACGTGATGTACATTTTCCAAGTACATGTTTTTGAACATTTTTTTGAATATATGTTAAACATTGTTCAAATACATGATGAATTATTTCAAACTGTCACAAAAATTTTTTTACAACGACACGAACATTTTTTTACATTGGGTAAATATTTGTTAAATACCCCGAACATATTTCTGAAACACGTGAACATTTTTCTAAAGTTTCACATACATTTTGTCAATGTCATCTGATAAAAATCTTTACAAAATATAAAAAGAAGATTCAAGTAATTCAAAAAACGAATGTTTAGACACAGGGCGTCTGCATCTGTACTGTGTTTATACATTTGTTTTCAAATAACATGATTTTTTTACATTTTGTTTATGTTTTCTAAATGTCATGCACATTGTTTAATGCCATCAACATGTTTTTGAGTTACGGGAACATTTTCTTACATTGTATAATAATTTTGTTAAATGTCACGAACATGTTTATCAAACACATGAACATTTCTTAAATATCACAAACATTTTATTAATGCTATGAACATTTCCTAAAAATTGCACGAACATTTTCTTAACAGTACATTAACATTTTTTGAACGAGCGATGAAGGTTTAAAATTTAAATATAATGGAAACAAAAATAAGTAAAAGAAACAAAATGTGCAGAACAGTACATGTGCTGGTCAATTTACCAAGCTGCACCCCCAATTTTTTTTCCAAAACTGTAATAACACCGGCAGAATTCTGAGCCATATATTAAGTTTCCAGCCTAGTACGCCAACAACTTCTAAGTGCTAGCCTTTACTAGTAGGGTGAGAGCCTGCCGGCGATGGACGTCACCCGCGCGTCGACGATGCTACAATGGGGAAGAAAGATGCCACATAACGTGTTGTGTGCTACTGATGAGGAGTGCTTGTTTGTGTTGACTCATCCGATGGCTAGCTGGGAACACTCATACAAGATTGAATCACACGGTGGGGAAGGCACCTATTGTTTTTAGCGGTACAACCGACTGGCGCATAGCGCCCGCCTTATCACAGTGACAAGAAAAACATCTAAATCGTTAGCCAGTTGGACTGGTTGATAGAACACTCCCCATTGTCTTCCTTTTGCATGTGCTCCCCACCTCCATGAGCAGTCCTTGAGCTATATAAAAGTAGGAACGGGGTTCATGAATTTCTTTAAATGGACAATTTTTAGATGTCTACATAAACTATTTATCCGCAATGACAACAAAATGTTGTAAACTTAGTTTCTCCTGAAGTTCACCAAATGTGGGTTCCTTGTAGTGATATGTTCACTTGAAAACTTTATAGATGAAATGGTTCATGTGCTTGCACGATGCATACAAAGATTGCTTAGATGAAATATAATTGGTGCATAGGCCCATGATTAAAAGAGCCTCTTTTTTTCAAAATATCTCACTATATCTCCTTCTCGTCTGGCAGATACTTATAAGATGGAGGCGTAAATGGAATAAATCAATGAAAACAACGCCATTGGTATAGAACAAGTAACAAAATGCATCAAAATAGGGGCACTATGCCAGAAGGAGGCCTCCTCTGAATGGCCTCCTACATCAGATATAATGAGCAGAATATCTAAAATGGGAAGTACGAATAACCCCATTGAGAATGCTAATGAATCTACCGTTGACCAGGTTATCTCATATGCTCCTCCATACCTATAAACCTCAAAATCCATATTTTCTTGGACCATATTACTAGAGCCATTATTCTTTAAATGGAGTCATTTGAAGAATGGCCTACGGTGTTAGATATGCGGCATTCTGGCATAAATGCAGGAGCATTATTGGGTGGATGATATGCTTGGGGTTGAGCCGTTCGAGCTAATGTTTGCAAGTTCTGAGCATAACAATGTGCATATATTATGTTTAGTCTAACTCAACAATGATACAAAATGGTTTAATTGCCTTCATGATTGAAACGCATAGCCCGTTTACATTCTCCATAGAACCAAACAAGGGCACTGTGCGACCATAATCCAAATATAGGGTGGATATAACATTGCCTGCAGCTCATACACATGATCTTGATATGGCTCCACTTCGCACAAACGAGTTCATCATGAGGACCATTAAAGTGAATGGAGGTCTTAAAACCAAGGATATTAATGAAGACATGTTTTATGAAGATATGGTGGGTCACAACATTGATGAGATTCAACTGGTGGTTCTTTCTGACTCTTTCAAACTACAAAGCCACCTCCCCTCTGAAGAACCTTGCAAAAATGAGGTAATTAAGGGCTCGAGTCCTTCCATGTTCTTCATACAACCATTTTTATATTCAAAATCATATGGTTATATGAAGAATTGTTGTAAGATACTCCCTCTGTTCCAAAATATAAGGCGCATCGGTTTTTGTGCGAGTCAAACAATTGTATGTTTGACCAAGATTATAGAAAAATATCAACAACTCCACTACCTAATAGGTATTTTAAATTCTTTTCATGATGGTCAAATGATATAAATTTGGTATTGTATATATTGATTTTTTTCTAGAAACTTGGTCAAACATGCACACATTTGACTTAAAAAAATATACCTTATATTTTGAAACGGAAGGAGTAAGCAATAGTCGAGCATGCATGCATTCTCGGGGCACGACCAAGAGTAAGCTCAGCTATTAAATCTACAACGATGGTGTGATATCTGCTTAGGATTATTACTATAATTTCATAATTGTGTATAGCTTACATGAACATGCATTGCACACTTCACTGAGTAAAAGTTTTTACTAATCTTGAATACCTAGCATATTAGGACTAATTTCACAATTAAAGCAAATTACCATGCTGTTTTGTAGGACTCTCAAAATAATATAAGTGAAGCATGAGAGAACAATAGTTTCTATAAAACAAATCCACCACCGTGCTCTAAAAGATATAAGTGAAGCGCTAGAGCAAAAACTATATAGCTCAAAAGATATAAGTGAAGCACATAGAGTATTCTAATAAATTCCGAATCATGTGTGTCTCTCTCAAAAGGTGTGTCCAGCAAGGATGATTGTGGTAAAATAAAAAACAAAGACTCAAATCATACAAGATGCTCCAAGCAAAACACATATCATGTGGTGAATAAAAATATAGCTCCAAGTAAACTTACCGATGGACGAAGACGAAAGAGGGGATGCCTTCCGGGGCATCCCCAAGCTTTGGCTTTTTGGTGTCCTTAGATTATCTTGGGGTGCCATGGGCATCCCCAAGCTTAAGCTCTTGCCACTCCTTGTTCCATAATCCATCAAATCTTTTCCCAAAACTTGAAAACTTCACAACACAAAACTCAACAGAAAATCTCATGAGCTCCGTTAGCGAAAGAAAACAAAACACCACTTCAAGGTACTGTATTGAACTCATTCTTTATTTATATTGGTGTTAAACTTACTGTATTCCAACTTCTCTATGGTTTATAAACTATTTTACTAGCCATAGATTCATCAAAATAAGCAAACAACACACGAAAAACAGAATCTATCAAAAACAGAACAGTCTGTAGTAATTTGTAACTAACGCAAACTTCTGGAACTCAGAAAAATCTACCAAAATAGGACGACCTAGATAATTTGTTTATTGATCTACTGCAATTGGAATCAGTATTTTATCATGTTCTGGTGATTTTTAACAATTGTTTTTTCAAACAGAAAGTTTCTGGAATTTTCAGCAAGATCAAATAACTATCATCCAAGAAGATCCTATAGGTTTCACTTGGCACAAACACTAATTAAAACATAAATACAAATCTAACCAGAGGCTAGATCAAATATTTATTCCTAAACGTAAGCAAAAAGCAAAAAAACTAAAATAAAATTGGGTTGCCTCCCAACAAGCGCTATCATTTAACGCCCCTAGCTAGGCATTGATAATTTTAATGATGATCGCATAAAAGACAAGAATTGAAGTGCGAAGAAAGCATCATGAAACACGTGACAAACACATCTAAGTCTAACATATTTCCTATGCATAGGCATCTCATAGAAAAACAAATTATCATAGCAAGCAAAAACTAGCATATGCAAGGAAGCGGAAAGGAACGATAGCAATCTCAACATAACGAGAGGTAATTTAGTAACATGAAAATTTCTATAACCATACTTTCCTCTCTCATAAATAATTACATGTAGGATCATAAGAAAATTCAACAATATAGCTATCACAAAACATATTCTTAACACGATCCACATGTATGCATAGTTGACACTCTTCCAAAATAGTTGGAATATCATTAACTAAAGTCATGACCTCTCCAAACCCACTTTTATAAAAAAAAATCATAAGATTGAACATTCTTCAAATACGTGGGATCTAAAGTCGACACTCTTCCAAACCCACTTTCAATATTATTGCAAACATTATTATCAATCTCATATTCATCATGGGGCTTAAATAAATTTTCAAGATCATAAGAAGAATCACCCCAATCATGATCATTGCAACAAGTGGTAGACATAGCAAAACTAGCATCCCCAAGCTTATGGTTTTGCATATTATTAGCACAATTGATATCAAGAGAATTTATAGTAAAATCATTGCAATCATGCTTTTTATTCAAGGAGCTATCGTGAATCTTTTCATAAATTTCTTCATCACAATTTTCATATTCATGAATTTCAAGCAAAACCTCATAAAGATAATCTAGTGCACTCAACTCACTAGCAATAGGTTCATCTGTAGGGTAACGCGACAGAAAACAAAAAATTTCCGACCTACAGACCAACCCAGGACCACTATGGAGACTGCATACATGGTTTGATCTTTTTCGTTACCGACTCGTAGCGCAGCGGGAAGTAGAGTCGATGATGATCGGCGGTGCAGATCCCCGCAGCTAGGATTTACAACCTCCCAACCGCGAGGATGTATACCCTCATCTGCTCCTCAGACAGCCCTCCGGGAGGCGGTCGAACAGCCCCCCGGACGGTGTCGCGGACAGCCCTTCAGGAGGACCTTCGAAACTCGAACGGTCACTCGGACAGCCCTTCGGGAGGACCTTTGAAACTCGGACGGTCACACGGACAGCCCTTCGGGAGGCACTCACGAACTAAGACCGAAACTACGATCTCTCTACAGAGTTGCACACATACGGTGTCATCTATCCGGCAGGGCTTCGCCGTCCAGAACTAGTTCCTGCCGGAACCCAGACAGCCTTACGGCTCTACGAAACTCTTTTCGTGGGAGGGAGAGAAGAAGCCAGATAATGCATGGCATGTGTATGAGAGCAAGGGATGAGTGTGGAGGGCTGCCCCTCCACCTCTATTTATAGGAAATCCCAAGGGGGTAGGGTAGTTTCACAAAAAACCCAAAATGCACATGAATGAAGTCCTTCCACACAAGGACCTAGGAGTGAAACCAATCAACAAGAGGGTCCCCAAGGGGGGATACCCCATGTGGCCGGCCACACCCCCATGAGGGGCCCAAAAAATGGCTCCTATCCATCCATGTCATCCCCAAGATCTTTTGGAGCAATGCCCCAAAAGGTGGCTTTCCATAAAGTAACCATAAAGCTGATTTTCACTATTCATGACGACATTTTTCAGCGTCTGATCGAACTGAAAATATTTATGTGGGCTAAGAACATTTCCAGTACCCACTAAAATGATTTTCAACGCGTTCCGAAACAATTCCGGTTTTAGTGATTTTCATCTGCGAAACGCATCTGAAGTGGCTCCGGCAGCTCCGGAACATTTCCGGTTTTTATCTCAGAAAATTCCAAAAAGCTTCCAGAATGATTCTGGCATCCTCCAAGAATTATCAGGCATGTGCCGAAACCAATTTGACTTAATGGTGTATCCCAAAACAACTTTTTGGTATCATCGAAACTTATCCGATGACCTCTCTCTGCGGTACGATTCCGCTGTCCGAAACTTTTTCGGTGATTTTCTCTCAGACTCCTTGTCTAGTATTCAGCAGATAGATGACCCTTAAGCATGTGACCCTATAGGTTCGGTGAAGTATAGACATGACCCGGAACCCCTTCCGATCAATGATCAACATCGGAGCCGTGGACACCCATATTGACCCCTATACCCACACGAATAAATATTCGAGTGAACCTCCAGTTGCCGTGTGCTATTCCTGTTGCTTCGCGATATGTTACAAATACCCGAGGTGAGACATGTTTGCATTCCCGTGGATCAACAACTTGTCCACTATGCTAGTTACCTCGTTACCAGTTTTGTTCTCTTTTCTCGTTTCGTGTTCCGGCATCCCCGTGATCAAATCACAAAGTGTCTGGCCAGACGATGATGGACACCGTAACACCGAGAGGGCCCGAGTATATCTCTCCATCGTCGGAGGAGCAAATCCCAATCTGGAGCTATCAAGTTACTTAACATACTTTCCCATGAACCCGTAAGCCGCCGTAATAGTCATCCAGTTACGGATGACGTTTAACAAACCCCAAAGTTCATGAAGCAAGCATGAAGAAACTCGATACTCTCATGGTCTAAGGAATTATGCAAACATTAACTATCTCTGTGTTATAAACCATTAACTTGTGACGAATGAATCTCTTAGCATAACATCAAACCGGGTCGATTCAACACAAATGTTCTCTTAACATTGTGCCCTCAAAATTGCTGGCATAGACATGCCCATGATCAGGAAAACAGAACCATCATGCAACACTTGAGCTAGTCTTAGAGGCCAGACTAGGAATACTTCTTACCGTTTATTATTCCACACGTGCATATGAGTCTTCCTCCGAGCCTCGTGGATATTGCAGACTCGAGAATCATTGCAGTTATAGCATGGAACATAAACATAATTATGAACTTGGAGATAAATAATATCATTTATTATTGCCTCTAGGGCATATCTCCTACAGACTCCCACTTGCACTAGAGTCAATAATCTAGTTAATGCTAATGCACTTCACACCTGTGGCACACCGGTGTAAATATGCTTCGCTTGTGGTATAGCCTGATGTCCAACGGATCTGACGACTTCAGCTCCGTGTGTATCTTTGCATGTCCTCGCGTTTTCACGTTTTCACAAAATTCATATTTTGTGTGGACTTGGCTTTGTATGTATGTGAATCACAGGTCGAACCTAGATTCCTCAGACTAAGTTATGGAGCAACTACCTGCAGTAGTGTCCCATTGTCAGAAGCCATCTTGGAACCATACTAAGTTCATGAATGAACTATATGATTCAACATCTTCTTTGTCGCTTCTAAAGCGTTAACATACTTAGCCCTTGTTATAGAATTCGCCATAGTAACTAGTTTGAACAAATTCCAACTAACTGTGCCACCACATTGTGTGTTACACAAAACCCTTAATTTAAATCGAAAATCGCATGGAGAAAAGATGAAGACTGTATCGATGTAACGTTTTACAACAAACTCTTCATGATCTCTGCTTGCGAGAAAACCATGTCATCAGTACTTACTCTAGTACTTTGTGACATCTTTCACTGTTGTCCCATGATCAGTAATTTGATCACTTTGGTATCCATACTCGCAACACCTTGGGAGTATCGGACATATCTGGTTGTTTTACATACCATGGAATACATGATTAATCCAAACACAAAAGTGTGTGGAATCTGCATCATGTATTTTGCTCATCAGTGTTTTGGGACACCGAGTCTTGCAAAAAACTCTTCCATGTGACTCCGGCAAGAATCACTCCCTGGCGGTTTTAAATGCTAAAAGGTTTTAGCACCTTGTCAATATGTATTCATTGCTTAGCCCTATTAGGTAGATCTATCTCCATAGATCATTATGCCTAATATTGAGGCTATTTAGCCTAAGCACTTCATAAAAAAACTATTTTCAAATGAAGTCCTAATTCGTGTCAAGAAATTTATTTCCAATTAACAATGTGTCAAGCACACAAGGTTTTTAGAAATATTATTATGCTCCCACTTACTTTCTTGAATTACAAGCATCTTCATTACCCATTGATGAAGTCAAACCCCTTTGACCATTTCATCAAAGCACGAAGATTCCAACTCCATTTTGCTCTCTTCTGTCCATCGCTGGAACTCTGAAGTTTGCACCCTTACTAGCATCCTCTGGATAGACAAAATGCCTTGGACTATAACACATGCAAGTCCTTGGTTTCATTTCCATCAGATGGAAATCCTATTTTCATCCATGTTTCATATGTCATGATTGAAATATGTATTAATTGCTAGTTCAACCCGAACCGACTTTAAGCATAGCTATGATGAAAACAACCTCATCGTAGTCAACTCTTGAACTTGTTATTTCAACAAGTCGAGCTTTATGGATAAAACATTTTTATCCGTATCAGTTTTAAGTTCCATAAATATTCGTTAGACTCTAAGTCTTCCGAAAGGTGTATCAAGGTTTTAATCTTGAATCACTTATATGGAAACTAACTCAGATTGTATTGGCATTTAGCCAATTCCGGAGTCAGGGCCCATCAATGCTTCCTTGTGTACCGTAGGTATAATGTTGTCTAACAACAATATCTCGTTTGCGCACCTGAGAGGTTTGCACGAGCCTTGCCTACGTGGTTCAGCTGCAAGTTCGACCGAAGTTCATACATTTTATTGTAGAGACTTCCGTATCAGTCGCAGTAGGAAACTCTGGAATACTTCCAAGGTCTCTTTCCTTTGATCTGATGACGTAGATACTGTTTATCTCATCGAGTTGCACTATTCTCCCACTCACCTTTTTGAAAGAACCATTCTCTTTAAAAGCACACCGTTTCGCGGCAAAACTATTTGCCTCGGTATAGTGAGGGAGGAATACCCAACATTTTGGTATAACCTACAAAGTAGCACTTGTCTGATTTGGAATAGGTTTGTAACCTTTTACACAAGCCCCATATTCCAAATGTTAAGAAAGGATATAACATGGTTGGGCGTACCATACCATGGCTTCATTTCAACAGACCCGATGTAGCTCTTTTTAGTGTAAAAGCCGCAGTCTCTAAAGCATCACTTTAAAAGGGATAATGGCAAATTTATTTATGTCATCTTTGACCTTACCATGTCATAAATGGTTTGATTACATCTCCACGGACTTTCCACTTGCAGTGGTGTTCCGGGAGGTGCAAGTTATGAAACCCCTTTCACAACTCATCAGACATTCGCTAAACATGTAACTCAAATATTCCTTTGTGCAATCAAATTGTAGAAACATAATTTTCTTGTTACAATAACTTCTACTTCATTTTTGAAAACCTTTCGAATGATTTCAAAAGATCCAGACTTACGTCTCATCAAGTAAATATCCATATATCTACTTGAGTCATTTCTGAAGATAAATAAATCCACCACTAACAACACTTATCGGACTACACACATCAAATGTATGATCACTAATAAGTTTGTTGTTCGTTCCTTATGGCCTGTGAACGGTATTTTAGTCACTTCACTTTTCGGAGGAAAGTTGCAAGTGTCAGATGATTCAAAATAAAAAAGACTTCAAAATCCATCATAATGGAATTTTCCATGCGGGTTTCTCCAATGTGACCAAATGTAGTGCCACACTTGTGTGGTATTCTTTTAGTCTTGCGACATTTAGCGTCAGTGTTATGGATGTATCATATTACCATCAATATTCATAACATACATGCCATCTTGGATGGAAGCATGGCCCTTCATGTTATTCATAATACTTAACAACAATTGTTGTTTTTATGAACAACTATTTTGCAACAAACATTGTGCAATGGGCTAGAGTGTATGAAAATCTAAAATGAATTATGAAAGTAAACCCAGAGGTATTGTATTATTATCAATATTCATAACATACATCTCATTCATAATGAAAGTATGGCCCTTGTGTTATTCATAACATCGAACATAAAAAGTTCTCTTATGAACAACCTTCTTGCAAGATACCTTATGCAATGGGCTAGAGTTTGTAAAACTCTAAATGAATTATGAAAATAAATACAGACGGCAATACACCGATGGAAGGTATAGTAACATTTACTATGTTCCCTGTGTATACCTTAACCTCATTTCAGGCTAGTCTTTTTAGGCCATAGTAGCTCTTACATTGATTCGTAACAGAATGCAATCGAGCGGGTATCTTTGTGATTAACTCACAATACCCAAGAATTAGTGATTAACATGTTTAACCATAATTCCCAAGAACTATATCTCTGACCAGCCTACTATACATCAAAAACTTGTATGACATTCATACATGAGCTGGATATTCCAGTCATCTTTCTTTCTGCCTTTATACTTCTAATAGTTTAACTTTTAGTATTTCTCCTACTCGCAAAAGAAGCACCCAACTTAAGAGTGGCGTTAGCCCCGGACTTCCTAGGCGTGTAAGTCATACTAACACCCTTTGGACACTTCCTTTCTCTTTAAGTTGTTGTTTTATTCACCTTTCATTATATGACAGGCGTTCTTCTGGATCCCTTTCCCAACAGTCAAATGCATAGTAAACACTTTTACTAATACTTGCAAACAAACATTGCTTTGTTTGTATCTGAAAATAATTTTCAGTTCCATGAATATCATATAACTATCCCAACTTTCGAAGTTTGGGTTTCATGGAAGCAAACATATTCCACTTGACCGTAACAGAATTCTAGCCTTTGGATCGAAGGACGAGAGTCACATGATCCATAGCGTTAGCGGGAGGATACGGAAAGCATGCGATAGGACAAAGTCCTTCTCGGCACTTTTGAGGACAATCCTCATATTACGTTACCAATCGTAAAGTTTTAACCAGATATTTAACAGCTATTCAATTTTAACAGGGATAGTGGAATCGCGAGCCATTATTCTACAACTATTTTGCAAGAAACACTTAGACAGTGTTCATAATTAATTGCACTGAGAATTAAACATGTTAATTCAACAGTGCGCTCCCACTCAAATCAATATCTCTCATAATTGATTTAGAGTGATTCAAGATCCATATTTCTATTCGATGCCATTGACGGGTTCATCACTGATGACACCGATTTCAATCGGTAGGCCAACTTGCCGATCACATCTCTATGTGATTCTTGTTCATCTTTTGATGGGCGTGTTCCGAGCTCAGGACTCTCCTGCCTGAACGTCAAAGACAACCAAGTGATCTTGCTGCGAGGTCTGACCTCACCCGCCTCATTCCTCTCGATTCGTTCGTGCTCATGTGTACATGGCGCACCCCGAAAAGATACGAATTTCAGACGGTGCTACACTTGGATGAACACTAACTACCTTGATATTTTAAGTGAGAGATCACCCTAATAAAAAGCGACTACCGCGCAATCAAGAAGGGTGCATCATAAGGGATAAACATCTCAGGCAATTCATAATAGCATGATATGGTATAGCCCTTCCTAACGGAGAAGTATTTCATTTCTTCGTCTTCGGCATTCGCGTCGGTGTTCACCTTCACGAAGATTGCCACCACCCTGTTGATGCACCAGATAATATTGCTATCTCTATAGCTAATAAAATAAGTGCATTACTTAAGGTTGACACGCAGGTCATTTGACAATCATATGGCTCCGGCCATCATGCCGAATCATGACACGCAGGTCATGTTAATTACATCATATAGTCATCTCATACATAATCAAATTGAATATGAGCATTGCTATACCACATCACATGCATATCCTGCAAAACCAAGTTAGACGCCTCTAATCGGTTTATGCAAAATTTTATTTTCCATGGCTTCTAAGGTTCTGACTTAAACCGCAGCTACCAACGTTTTATCATCAAGTATGATTATTCAAGTTGCTAGATTAACATCTCGGGGTGTATGAAACATGAGATAATTAAATCTCGAGCCCCATACTAAACTTCGTCATACGCATGACCCCCGTGCAGATCATATCTGCAATGCCCTTTCATCTGCGAATTTCATCTTTCTTTTGACTACAGCAAAAACCAAAGAACTGATAGCACTTCCATGATCAATCAGGATCACGGATTGCCAGAACTTTGTCAAATTCCACCATGCTATCTCGAGATTGAGCAAATGCAAATTCTAAGGAAGTAACAAGAACGTCGGGTAACAGATTTCATCTGTCACCCGCATAAATAATTTTCAGCAATAGATCTCATCTACTACCTAATTATATTATGCAATACCCATACATCTCTATGTATTCTAGATCGCAACCTGCATCTACGCATAGCACGGCTCATGATGCCACTGTAGGGTAACGCGACAGAAAACAAAAAATTTCCGACCTACGCACCAGCCCAGGACCACTATGGAGACTGCATACATGGTTTGATCTTTTTCGTTACCGACTCGTAGCGCAGCGGGAAGTAGAGTCGATGACGATCGGCGGTGCAGATCCCCGCAGCTAGGATTTACAACCTCCCAACCGCGAGGATGTATACCCTCATCTGCTCCTCAGACAGCCCTCCGGGAGGCGGTCGAACAGCCCCCCGGACGGTGTCGCGGACAGCCCTTCGGGAGGACCTTCGAAACTCGAATGGTCACTCGGACAGCCCTTCGAGAGGACCTTCGAAACTCGGACGGTCACACGGACAGCCCTTCGGGAGGCACTCACGAACTAAGACCGAAACTACGATCTCTCTACAGAGTTGCACACATACGGTGTCATCTATCCGGCAGGGCTTCGCCGTCCAGAACTAGTTCCTGCCGGAACCCAGACAGCCTTACGGCTCTATGAAACTCTTTTCGTGGGAGGGAGAGAAGAAGCCAGATAATGCATGGCATGTGTATGAGAGCAAGGGATGAGTGTGGAGGGCTGCCCCTCCACCTCTATTTATAGGAAATCCCAAGGGGGTAGGGTAGTTTCACAAAAAACCCAAAATGCACATGAATGAAGTCCTTCCACACAAGGACCTAGGAGTGAAACCAATCAACAAGAGGGTCCCCAAGGGGGGATACCCCATGTGGCCGGCCACACCCCCATGAGGGGCCCAAAAAATGGCTCCTATCCATCCATGTCATCCCCAAGATCTTTTGGAGCAATGCCCCAAAAGGTGGCTTTCCATAAAGTAACCATAAAGCTAATTTTCACTATTCATGACGACATTTTTCAGCGTCTGATCGAACTGAAAATATTTATGTGGGCTAAGAACATTTCCAGTACCCACTAAAATGATTTTCAATGCGTTCTGAAACAATTCCGGTTTTAGTGATTTTCATCTGCGAAACGCATCTGAAGTGGCATCAGCAGCTCCGGAACATTTCCGGTTTTTATCTCAGAAAATTCCAAAAAGCTTCCAGAATGATTCTGGCATCCTCCAAGAATTATCAGGCATGTGCCGAAACCAATTTGACTTAATGGTGTATCTCGAAACAACTTTTCGGTATCATCGAAACTTATCCGATGACCTCTCTCTGCGGTACGATTCCGCTGTCCGAAACTTTTTCGGTGATTTTCTCTCAGACTCCCTGTCTAGTATTCAGCAGATAGATGACCCTTAAGCGTGTGACCCTATAGGTTCGGTGAAGTATAGACATGACCCGGAACCCCTTCCGATCAATGATCAACATCGGAGCCGTGGACACCCATATTGACCCCTATACCCACACGAATAAATATTCGAGTGAACCTCCAGTTGCCGTGTGCTATTCCTGTTGCTTCGCGATATGTTACAAATACCCGAGGTGAGACATGTTGGCATTCCCATGGATCAACAACTTGTCCACTATGCTAGTTACCTCATTACCAGTTTTGTTCTCTTTTCTCGTTTCGTGTTCCGGCATCCCCGTGATCAAATCACAAAGTGTCTGGCCAGACGATGATGGACACCGTAACACCGAGAGGGCCCGAGTATATCTCTCCATCGTCGGAGGAGCAAATCCCAATCTGGAGCTATCAAGTTACTTAACATACTTTCCCATGAACCCGTAAGCCGCCGTAATAGTCATCCAGTTACGGATGACGTTTAACAAACCCCAAAGTTCATGAAGCAAGCATGAAGAAACTCGATACTCTCATGGTCTAAGGAATTATGCAAACATTAACTATCTCTGTGTTATAAACCATTAACTTGTGACGAATGAATCTCTTAGCATAACATCAAACCGGGTCGATTCAACACAAATGTTCTCTTAACATTGTGCCCTCAAAATTGCTGGCATAGACATGCCCATGATCAGGAAAACAGAACCATCATGCAACACTTGAGCTAGTCTTAGAGGCCAGACTAGGAATACTTCTTACCGTTTATTATTCCACACGTGCATATGAGTCTTCCTCCGAGCCTCGTGGATATTGCAGCCTCGAGAATCATTGCAGTTATAGCATGGAACATAAACATAATTATGAACTCGGAGATAAATAATATCATTTATTATTGCCTCTAGGGCATATCTCCTACATCATCATAATCGGATCTCTTAAAAAGATTAGCAAGTGGGGATCCATAAAATCTTAGCAAGCAAAGATGCAAGCAAAAAGAAGGCACATGGTAACGCAAGATCGAATGGAAGAAGGGCGAATAAAACGGCAAAGGTGAAGTGGGGGAGAGGAAAACGAGAGGCAAATGGCAAATAATGTAATGCGAGGGATAAGAGTTTGTGATGGGTACTTGGTATGTCTTGACTTGTGCGTAGACTCCCCGGCAATGGCGTCAGAAATGGCTCAGTGACGGGAAATCAAATCTTGACTTGACTTGGCGCAAATCTCCCCGGCAACGGCGCCAGAAATCCTTCTTGCTACCTCTTGAGCACTGCGTTGGTTTTCCCTTGAAGAGGAAAGGGTGATGCAGTAAAGTAGCGTAAGTATTTCCCTCAGTTTTTGAGAACCAAGGTATCAATCCAGTAGGAGACCATGCTCGAGTCCCACGCACCTACACAAACAAATAAGAACCTCACAACCAACGCGATAAAGGGGTTGTCAATCCCTTCACGGTCACTTACGAGAGTGAGATCTGATAGATATGATAAGATAATATTTTTGGTATTTTTATCAAAAAGAGAAATAAAGATGCAAAGTAAAATAAACGGCAATAGAAATAGCTAAGTGCTGGAAGATTAATATGATGGAAAATAGACCCGGGGGCCATAGGTTTCACTAGTGGATTCTCTCAAGAGCATAAGTATTACGATGGGTAAACGAATTACTGTCGAGCAATTGATAGAATTGAGCATAGTTATGACAATATGTAGGTATGATCATGTATATAGGCATCACGTCCGTGACAAGTAGACCGAAACGATTCTGCATCTACTACTATTACTCCACACATCGACCGCTATCCAGCATGCATCTAGAGTATTAAGTTCATAATAACAGAGTAATGCTTTAAGCAAGATGACATGATGTAGAGGGATAAACTCATGCAATATGATATAAACCCCATCTTTTTATCCTCGATGGCTATAATACAATACGTGCCTTGCTGCCCCTGCTGTCACTGGGAAAGGACACGGCAAGATCGAACCCAAAGCTAATCACTTCTCCCATTGCAAGAAAGATAAATCTAGTAGGCCAAACCAAACTGATAATTCGAAGAGACTTGCAAAGATAACCAATCATACATAAAAGAATTCAGAGGAGATTCAAATATTGTTCATAGATAAACTTGATCATAAACCCACAATTCATCGGATCTCGACAAACACACCGCAAAAGAAGATTACATCGAATAGATCTCCAAGAAGATCGAGGAGAACTTTGATTGAGATCCAAAGAGAGAGAAGAAGCCATCTAGCTAATCACTATGGACCCGAAGGTCTGAGGTAAACCACTCACACATCATCGGAGAGGCTATGGTGTTGATGTAGAAGCCCTCCGTGATCAATGCCCCCTCCGGCGGAGCGCCGGAAAAGGCCCCAAGATGGGATCTCACGGATACAGAAGGTTGCGGCGGTGGAAATAGGGTTTTGGCTCTGTATATGATGTTTCCAGGGTGTATGGCACTACAAAAAAAGACACATCCGTGACATTTTGGGCCGAACGAAAATCTTTTCTGTCATACTTATGACACTTCTATGACGATAATTGTGACAAAACCCGGTATCATCATAGATGTGGTGGGGTCCTACTTCTATGACAAAAAATCATGACAGAAAATGGGCTTTTCGTCCTGGGCGGGCCGGAGACGCAGCTGCATGACATTCTTTGGGCCATCCATGACGGAAAAAACCATGATAGAAGCGAGGGCGCGGAAAATATCAGGGAGTCCCCGGTTATGGTGGGTGGTCGGGGGCCGAGAGATGCGCGTTTCTCTCGTACGTACGCGCGTGTGTGCAAGGCGTTGGGCTCTAACTGAACCCGAACGAGGCATTGGGCTCTAACTGAACCCGAGCGATTGCACTGCAGGCTACGCGTTACTGAACCCGAGCGATCGATCGATGGCTGTTAACTGAACCCGATCGAGGGATTCCTTCGCTACTGCTGCTAACTGAAGCCGATCGATGCTGCCTCTGGATGAACAGTGAGCGTTGCTGGGGGGGTTTGGATGAATAGTTCCCGGTGGGGGTTGATGAACAGGACCCCGTGGCGTTGCCTCTGGATGAACAGGACCCCGATTGGGGCTGGATGAACAGGACCCCGTGGAGGGCAGGATGAACAGGACCACCCCGTGGAGGGCAGGATGAACAGTACACGGTGGAGGGCTGGATGAACAGTAGCCCGTGGAGGGGTGGTTGAACAGGAGCCCGTTGAGAGGGCTGGTTGAACAGTAGCCGGTGGAGTAGCACGCGGTGGAGGCTGGATGAACAGGAGCCCGTGGATGAACAGTCGCAGGTGGAGGCTGGAGGAGGTCGACGGTGGATGAACAATAGCCCGTGGAGGTTGGAGGGGGTCGACGGTGGAGATGAACAGTATCCCGTGGAGTCCCATTTTGCGGTACGCCACACCCCTCCCGATGAACAGGACCCCTGTTTCGACCGTAGCGCTCCAACACAAGTCCGTTTCCTCCGTTTTGCGGTACGCCACACCCCTCCCGATCAACAGGACCCCCGTTTCGATCGTAGGAGGTCCGTTTCCTCCGTTTTGCGGTACGCCAGACCCCTCCCGATGAACAGGATCCCGTTTCGAACGCGGCCGGTCGAACACAAGGCCGTTTCCTCTGTTCTGCGGTACGCCAGGCCTCGTTTCCATCGGCTGTTCCATCCAAGCCCTCCCGATGAACACAACGACGCATTCCGTTCCGACCCAGCCGGTTGGCTCCCCATGAACACGACGACGACACTGTTTCTCCGTTCCGACCCAGCCATGTACACGAGCCCTGGCCGTACGTATGCGCGAGTAGGCGTTCGAGACCCTGCCCGTATGTACATATGTGGTTGTATTTTCTTTCTTGCACACTGGCCGCTGTATGTACGTGTACATGCTACGTGCGCGCCTCTACATCGACCAGTATGTACGTACACGTTCGCGACCAGAATGACAACGCTACGTACGCTTCGACCAGGTGGGTCCCGACTGTCAGGCACTTCCTTGCCTGCGAAGATGTAGCTGGTGGGTCCCAGCAGTCAGGGGGCGAATCGTTTTTTTGCCCGGACGCACTTCCTTGCGTGCGAAGATGTAGCTGGTGGGTCCCAGCAGTCAGGGGGAAACGTTTTTTTCGCGAAATATGGTGGCCCGTCCGGTGGGTCCCCACTGTCAGGTGGAGGAATAATTATTTTGTGCGTAATAAGGAGGCACTTCTTGCTGCGGCCGTGGACCCAGCTGTCAGCCTCTCCACGTACAGTCCACGTCCGATGGAAGCCGTTCCTTGACCACGTTGACCACGCCGCGCCGAGAGCACCAGGGCGGTGGACGACGGCGAGGCCTAGGAAGGGGACGACGCGGAGCCGGGGAAGACGCGGCAGTGGATGCCCACGCGTAGAGGAGTACGAGGGTTCACTGGTTCGCTGCGGTGTGAGGCTGCCGTCGCTGCAGAATAACAGGGGGTGTGGGTGAGTAGAGGGATGGCCTGGCCAGCGGTGGGAATAGTAGGGGGCGGTGAGGCCTCCGCGGCAGCATAGCCGGCCACGGGAGGTAGGAGCATGCGGCATGACCGACGCTGCTTTGGGCGGCTGGAGCAACAAGACCAGAGGTTGAAGAAGCACTATGACCGTTGGATGGACATCGTACGGTCACTGGAGCTAGAATCGTTTTTCATATTGACTAAGTTGACAAAGCACTCCGTCCCTGTCAACTTAGTAGGCCCACAAGTTAGCCTCCCACCAAGGTGGGTCCCAACTAGCAGGGGGAGTATTCATTTTTTGTGCGTAATAAGGAGGCACCTCCGGTGGGTCCAAGCTGACAGCGGGGGGAACGTTTGTTTTGCGAAATACAGTTGCCCGTCCGGTGGGTCCCCGCTGTCAGGTGGAGGAATAATTATTTTGCGCGTAATAAGGAGGCACTTCCTTGCGGCCGCCGTGGACCCAGCTGTCAGCCTCTCCACGTACAGTACTCTTTCGATGGAAGTCGTTCCTTGACCACGTTGACCACGCCGCGCCGAGAGCACCAGGGCGGTGGACGACGGCGAGGCCTAGGAAGGGGACGATGTGGAGCCGGGGAAGACACGGCAGTGGAAGCCCGCGCGGAGAGGAGTACGAGGGTTCACTGGTTCGGCTGCGGTGTGAGGCTGCCGTCGCCGCAGGGCTTGGCCAGCGGTGGGAATAGTAGGGGGCGTTGAGGCCTCCGCGGCAGCACAGCCGGCCACGGGAAGCAGGAGCATGCGGCACGACCGGCGCTGCTTTGGGCGGCTGGAGCAACAAGACCAGAGGTTGAAGAAGCACTACGGCCGTTGGATGGACATCGTACGGTCACTGGAGCTAGAATCATTCATATTGACTAAGTTGACAAAGCCCTTGGTACGCGTCAACTTAGTAGGCCCACAGGTCAGCTTCCGAAACGGTGCGCCCCAGATGTCAGGGGGAGGAATCATTTTTTGGGCGGGTGAAGCTAGAATATCCGAGATTGAAGAAGAAGCACGGCATCCGTTGGATGGACATCCAACGGCCACTACTGCTAGAACCGTGTGTTGACTATAAGTTGACAAAGCCTTGCATACGCGTCAACTCTTTTTTTTTGGGGACGCGTCAACTTAGTAAGGCCACAAGTGTGTGGTTGAGAACTTATAGCCCATTTGTGATTTGTAAGAATGTGCAGCCAATTTTTGAATTCTAATGGAATTTACTATAGCCCATTTACAGTTTGTTAAAAGTACAGCCCATTTCAACCAACCGTTCAAAATAGAATTCAATAAAATTTCCCACATTTTGACGGGATCCGAAATATTTTTGTCCCGAAATTTCTAGTCAGATTAAATGAAATTTCAATATAAATTTATATTACGTAAAAATCCAACGAAACATTGCGCTCGCAACAATTAATGAAATTAAAATTTTCAATATCCAAAAATAATATTTTATAAAGTAATTACGTGTTTGGTGCATTTTTTATAGTTACTACCCAGTTTTTATAATTACATCTCATTTATTATTTCTTAAAGCCCATTTTCTTGTTAAGCCTAATGCATCCCTCATAGGAAAGATTTGCAGCCCAGCGGGGTGGAGAATAACAACTTGACCTTGCCTGGGTATTCCTAAAAAAAGTATAGCTAGGCTAGCCATTTTCAGCTTGAAAAAATTAATATCTGGGCTGGATATCTGGCCTGGGCTAGACGGGCCATAGCCCGCCCAGTTAATAGCTGCAGCGATGTTTTTGTTGTTGTTCAGAGGAGAAAAATTAATATCTGGGCTAAACATTGCTCAAGAAAAACTCTGCAGTGCTCACACCTCAAAAACACAAATACTGCTCGAGCTGCTTGGTCCCAGCTGTCGGCCGCTTCTTGCGCAATTCTCTCGTTTATTGACTACATAGGTTCACAATGGTGTGGGACCGTGATGTCAGGAAACCAGGAGGAAGCAAACAAATTATAGTTTTATATACTAATAAGGAGGCACTTGCTGTCATCCTCTCCAAGTAAAGTCATCTCCTCATCCTCATGTCCGTTGACCATGTTGACAACACGAGACGGCGGTGCCACGGCGAGCGCAACAACTCGAAGGACGACGGAGAGGGCCTCGTGGGCCCTACGGATGGTCTGATACAGCGCCCGCTGCTCATTCGGGAAGCCAGGATCATAGGGCCACATGTCCGCGATGGCATTGTCGTTTGCTTGTTGAGGAGACGGAGGTTGCAGCACAGGTCCTCCTGCGCTGGTAGCTCTTCCGCCATTAGGGCGTCGAAGTGCGGCCGCACCTGCTCTATGGTGAACACGGCATGAACCGGCTTGGACAGTGGCGCCGACTCCTGGTCGGAAGCTACGTCCATCATCTGATTGTCGTCGCTCAGCTCGGCGAGGTAGCTGGCGAGCCAGCATGTCCGGCTGCTGGACCGACCCGCTGCCAAGCACGAGTCTGACTGCCCTAGCCCACCCAGACCACCTCCCTCGCCCGCGCGCGCTTTCCGCCCGAAACGGTCAGCGACACCCGCCCCGCTTCCCGGTGCATGCGATTGCTCCGCCTTCAAATGACACAAGTGCCGTCTGTCCGTCCTTCTGCCGCCCACATTAATGATACGTGGTTGCCGAGGCGGCTACTCCGGCGCCACACGTCCATTCCTCCACCGCCCACCATTGCTATATAAACTGCTGCGCCGTCCATAGCCGCAGTCATCCCCATCCGTTCCTATTCTCCTGTCGACACCACTACTGCCCACCATGGCTTCCTCGCGCTCTAGCACTCTTCGGGACGGGCGGACGACGGACCACAAGGAGATGGCAGCCATTGCTGCCGACTGGCTGGACGGCAGGCAGCCGGAGGACGACGACGTCCCAATGGAGAACATGGTAGTCGACGATCCGGCGCCAACCCCCTCCTCCGCGCCATCCTCGCCGGTGCATTGCACCATGACCATCGGCGAGGCCTGTGCCCAATATATGGACACGGTGAGGTAGAAGCGTGAGGAGCAGTTCCGGGAGGCGCAGGCCGACGCCGCCTACAACCACCATCTCCTCCGGGAGCACCTGCAGGCGGAGGAGCAGATCGCCGTGGAGCGAGCGGAGCAGGAGGCGCTGCTCGAATCGTATCGCTCCACCCGCGAGGGCCGCCTCGAGCGCTGGCAATACCGCATGCGGGTGGTGGAGGCTGCGGCCGCCTACAAAGAGGGCGATGAAGCGGCCGAGGCGCTGTTTGGCGAGACCGAGGATGAGGCAGAGGACAATGCCGGCTCCGACGAGGCCCTGCTCCGGCAAGGCCCCACGGCGCCAACAACGAGGCAGAGGACACCGCCGGCTCCGCCGAGGCCCCACCCCAGCAACGAGGGGGAGGATTTTCCCTGCTCCGCCGAGGCGCCGCCCGCCGGCAACGAGACAGAGGACATCGCCGGCTCCGCCGAGGCCCCGCCCCGCTGCCAACGAGGCCGGGCCACACAGAAAACGAAGAAGAGTAGAACACGGTAGGTCGCCGCCGCTCGGGTCCAAGTAAGGCCACCGCTGCTACCCTCCGGTTGCTGGCACTGAGGTGTACATCATGGAGCAACTCTATGATTACAGGCTGATTGAAGAGTGCTCCGTGGTTGAGCAAGCTCATGAGATACAGTCATTTGCTAGAGAACTTGAGAACTTTAGTTGTATGCTACCGGACAATGTGCGAAGTAAAAAGGAACAGATGGAGTACAAAGAGTTTGAGCAGCTTTTTAGCGTTCCTGTACATTGCAATCACAACGATTCACATGTCATAGAGAACATTCAAAACAATCGATGATTATGCATCTCAGTGATTCACATGTCAAAGCCAATATTTACTTCACAACTAAAGAATAAAGAAAAAATGGATCGACGCTGCTAACAGCAAAGGGCGTCCCATTCAAAAATATCAAACGCATGTCTTCTTGCTAAAATCAATGAGCAAAATTTGACAAGGTTTTCCCATTCCAAAATATCAAACGCCTACGATTGTGGAATGGGCAGGGTTTGCCATTAGTTCGGACATTGACATGGCACCTCATGCTAAATAAACCAGCTGTTCTTTTTGTGCAGTTCCACCAAAATCAACCAAATTCGCGCGTAGCTTGTATGATTTCGCCCTTATATGTTGCAACGCCTTGAACTTATTGGCACGTCCTTTCTTGTGGTGGAAATGAATGATTCGATGTATTCATGAACATTTTGAGCAGTTCCCATTGAAATCAAGCTGAGCACCCCTGTTTGCACAAATACAAAAAAAGTGATTAGTATAAAGCAAAATGTACTATGAATTGACAGTTTAAACAGGCACCTACATGGTCCATGTAGAGCACACTTTTAGAAAAATGGAACTCACCGGAAAGAATCCTAGAACAACATTGTACTCGTGCATCACAGCAAGAAAATGGAGATTTGTCAGTCCTTCTAAGCTGAAGTTAGTTTGGTCTTGTGGGGGGTAATGTAACCATCCTTCAACTGCTCCTTCTGATGACAGGGCTTCTTCATCCTGGCATAATCGGAACTAGTCACTTCACGTACTCCATATTCTTCTTCAGAGGAGGATGATCCTGTTGTGCAAAGACAAGAGGATAACTAAATGCTAGCATCCCTGTTTGCTCGAAAAAAAGGAAAGGAAATATTTAAAACAACACAGATGAAGCACTTCTCAAGGACAATACCACTTTTTGATGACATCATCTAAACAGTAGCACAACACCAATAGAGATGACAAAGCTCAATCATATGGATGAAATCAGTGGGCAAGTACGAACCTTTGTCAGGAGGCTTATTGTGTAGAGCATACAGTTGAAGCATTTCTCCGGAACCATCTGTTGCTATCTACTGTGGTGGCCATGCTTACTGTATACTCCTCGATTAAATTAATGTTTCCAACATCTTCTTGTGCAGTTCCACTAAAATATATGGTATCTTCAAAGAATCCTGTTTGCACAAGTAGAGATAATTACGTATTACATTAAGAGTGGCATCAAATCAGTGGCAAAAGAATTGCTCGTTCCAGCCATAGCAATAAATTAAGATGCAAAACTATATCATTACTTGTGTCATCACAGTTCCAGTGCTTCATTACAGCACCAGGAGTTGATTTTTGTTTTTCTTCTGCTTGTTCTTCCCCTTCATCACTTGGTTCAATAACAGACAAGCTTCGCCTTCAATGTAAGATTTGGCATGTCAATTAGGTTGCACAAGTATAGCACTAAACAATGACATTAATTTTCTGATGAAAGTGGCAAAATACAGGCCAACAGTTGTGAAATACCCTTATCTTACCTCAATGGGATATTACGCTGCACATACAGATTGGAAGTCTTGTCTCCATTTGTGCAGTTCACTAAAATCAAGCAACATTACCGTACAAGTAGCACAACATATGAAAGCACACTACAGAATCATGTGAAAGAAGGCTAGTACTGACCTCTCATGACGCGGAATTCAAACAACTCACAAGAAGAAGTTCTGAACCAAATTTGCCAACACGGATTGGAAGTAAGATCTCCTCTTGTGCAGTTCCACTAAGATCAAGCAATCAAGCAACGTTGTCGGTGTGACATTTTGGTTGAACTGCACAAAACACTCTTAAAACAAAAGTGTTTTGTGCAGTGCAACAAAAGGTCACAATGGCAACGAGGTGAAGTAGATAACCCTGTTTACACAGAGGTGCAAAGGAAAAAACTAGTGGTCAATAACAGTGGATGACACAGAAGCCAACAAAAAGAAGCATCTACCTTATCTAAATGGGAAAGAAAGCAAGACAGTAGCATTTCTCAAACGGTGGCATTGATTAATATTAATAGAGAGATTATATTAACAATAAAATTCGTTAAACATGTAATTTGCTTTTAACTATGGCATTGCATCAATTTTCCAGCGGCATTATTAGAGGGTGTTTGTTTACAGGGACATTTTGGTGGAGGGACTAAAAAAACTCCGTGTCAGTCCCATCTAAACCAAACAAGAAGGACTTTTAGGGACTAAAAGTGGGCATTTGGGACTAAAGAAAGAAGACCCCGAGAGAGTCTTTTTGGGACTTTTTCCAACAGTTGCCCCTGCCATGCATCGCACCTTGTCTCTATTAGTTCACTACTAGGGGTAACATGGTCTTTTAGCACGTCATTTAATAACCTCTAGTCCATGTTTAGTCCCTGGAACCAAGCAGGTAGGGACTAGGGAGTTTTTAACCAAACAGGGCCTTAGATTAACAACAGCTAAAGAGTTGCACGGGACAGTGGACACACCAGTACCATGTGCATCTATCGATGTACTGGGGTGATCCACAGTCTGTTGCAACAAAGAACAAACAACCAAGGAGCATATTTGTGTTGGTCCTAGTTTTTTTATCTTTAGACACCTTTCCCTATGTGAGCGCAGCAAACCTAGTCCTGCTCAAACTCTATAGCCTTGTCCCCCAAAACAAAAGATCAGTTCATTACAGATGTGCGTACTGCGTTTGTCATTGTTTTCCCTTTTCGACCAACGTAGGTGCTGGATAGCCAGTCTGTACTAGTACTTTCCCCACTTCCTTCCCTTTGTGAACCACGTCCTAGATTTATGCTATACAACTTTCCCCACTAGTTCCCCCCATTCCTGTCCTCTTTGAACCACGTCTTAGATTCATGCGATACAACTTTCCCCACTACTTTCCCCCTTCCTTTCCTTTTTGAACCACGTCCTAGATTCATGCTATACAACTTTTCCCACTACTTTCCCCCATTCCTTTCCTCTTTGAACCATGTCCTAGATTCATGGTATACAACTTTCCCCACTACTTTCCTATTTGATCCAACACCTAGATTCGAGTGCAGAAGCGGAAAAAGACCACATGCAGCTAGAGCAATGCATGTGGAATAAGTAAATTATACATTAAGGTTCTTGGGGTGTGGTTCGGTGGGTGACCGGAGGCCGTTCGACCCACACTATGTACGGCGGCGAAGAAGAAGGGGTCGGAGGCCCTCCCGCGCCGCCGCTGGGTGAAAGTGAACAGCTGCGCCGGTAGTGGATTCCCTCCCTCGCCGACGGCGACAGCGTTAAGCCTCCTTCCCTTCCCGGCGGACGACTCTTTGACCAGCAGTGAGGGGAGAGAGAGAGGCCAGCGAAGTCTTGTTTAGATCTGGAGAGGGTGAGAGAGTGTGAAGAGAGCAACAACAAGCAGACCAGCAGTGAGGGGAGAGAGAGAGGCCAATGAAGTCTTGTTTAGATCTGGAGAGGGTGAGAGAGTGTGAAGAGAGCAACTACAAGCGCTGAGGCTCCAGTGTGTATATATATACTGGAGAGAGTGTGAAGAGTGCAAACCCTAGAAAACAAGCTCCGAGGCTATAGCTTATACGTGATGAGGTGATTATACGATCACTACGAGATCGTATAGCTCCGTAACCATCCATTTTGACCAGTCAAAGAATCCTCCTGGCACGAATTATGCTCAAGTGTAGTTATCGAACCCGAGACCTCAAGTTTGATGAGCGAACAGGCTAACCAGCTACACAACCCTCCTGTTATGTTCAACGAGAGGAAAATAACCTTTTATACATTCCTGCATTCGTGTGACAAGCATGCCGTGTTTTTTGTGTGTGTGGGAGTCATTGGGATTTAAATCATAATCGTGTCATGTGGCTTTGGTGGTAAGACTATCCACAGTGGTGCAGAAATAATGTAGCCTTAGTCACCTTACCTCTCTCCACGTAGTACGTTGGATCCCACCAGTCAGAGGGTGAAACAAACAAATTAATAAGAAAAATTAAAAGCGCCAGCGGTGTATCTTACCTCACACATCTCGCTACTGCTCGGGAACACTGTCCAATTGATCCCTCTGTTCGCTCACGTACTATTTTAAGTGAATCCTTATTATAACATGCACACAATTTTGGGCACTTGTATTCGACCTAAGTCAGTGTGCCACCGTATCTCGTACGACTCCCTCCGTCTAGGTGTAATAAGTCACGTTAGAAGGTGCAGCGGGACCAAGGTGCAAGCAGATTGGAGGAGAAGGAGAAACTTGACCGGTCATTCCTCCAATCAAAGCCCTGATTTCTGTCTCTAAGAGCATGGTTAATAGTATAGCCAACTGCTGGCTATAAGCCATTACCATGCCATTTACAGCCCATCTTATAGCTAACATGTACAATAGTAGATCAAAAGAGTGTACTACTTTTTTATTATGTGGCCCACCTTTCATTCTTACAAAGTGCCTAGGAGCACGTGCTAGAGCTGGCTCTTCACGAAGAGCCCACTGACCTTCTCTCTCCTCTTCTCTTTCCTCCAACTAAGCAGAAATATACTAGTTTATTCCTTATAGCCCGATGACTCAGCTCCATTGTACTTGCTCTAAACGCAACAATTAATCCAAACAACTAAGAGATGCCTCTTCTCTTCTTGTACGTACTCCATTTGTATCTCACTTCCTGTGGCTTCGCACTCGCACGATTTTCCTATTCTATGAACCTGTGTGTGCGTTTAATAGCATGTGTGTGTTAGAGAGAGCGACAAATTGACCTACTCCTACGGAGAGATGGTGTGTAGTGTACGATTTTAGCCACGAGAGTCGGTGCATCCTCTCGTGTCCGAGCGTCCAGTAGGGACAGGCGGACAGCTGCCACGCCCGCTCCTGACCAGCCTGGCCCACCCAAAGCCCTCCATCGCCCGCGCGCGCTTCCCGCCCGAATCGGTCAGCGCCGCTCCAAAGAATCGGTGCCGCATTCATGCCCGAGCAGAGCGGACGTGACCTCTCACTGGCGCCTGCGTTGAAGGGAGAAGCGGATTCAAGAGTGATGGTTGCTTCGTCCGTCCAACTTACTGCTGGGTCTAATTGATTAGACGACTCATTGGTCATTATTACTGAGGTGGTAGGACTGCTGGATGTCCCACGCTTTCGGCAAAAGGAGGTACTACTAGATTACAATTTTCTCCATTCTTACGGCGGAGGAGTGCAAGAGCAGTGAAAACACGCAGGCTTAGTGATTACATGGCCCACCTCACACTATCACCATATTTTCTGGACACCGTGCGACACCTAACTCTTTACATAGTACTACATGTATAATACGTACTGTAATTAATCAGCGAGATAGTACAATGCTATGAAGCTTCCAGCTTCTGTTACATGTATCTTGCGTCCAAGGTTGCCCGTTGCAACATTTCATCAAATACAAAGGAGACTAACATGCATGCTATTGCATCTCAATGATTGACAGATCATAGCAAATGTGTACTCCCTCCGTTCCAAAATAAGTGTCTCAACTTTATGCTACATACGGAGCAAAATGAGTGAATCTACACTCTAAAATACGTCTATATACATCAGTGTTTGGAGTATGTACTAGTAGTTCATATTGAAATCTACTAAAGGACATATATATTCCAAACAATATGATAATCTCTCTAACCAAGGTAGTAGGGACGAGGAGTAAACGGAGTGAGTAGTAAAATTTTCTCCTCGTCCTGCGAGCCACCCCGCGCGTGGGCGAGGGAGCGGGCGTAAGGCGTACAGTACTACTACTACTCATGCAGTCCCTAGCCATTGAAACAGAGACAACTAAAGAAAAAAAACGATCCATGCAGTCCCTAGCCCTTGAACCGTAAACCCTAACCAGGCTTTAATTTGCTGGCAACGTCGGTGCTTCCTAAGAAATGAAGTTTGCAACCCTTTGACCATCGGATCATTTTGTGCAGTTTCACCAAAATCGAGATGAGCATCCCTGTGGCAAAGAATTGAAGAAGCGTGATTAGAATAAGATTACTGGGACTAGTTGATGAGACATAAACTCATCACAAATACAGTACGTAGAAGCCAGTAGAGGTATGTGCGGGGCAAAGAAGTAGAGAAATATCCACATGGAGTGGTGTGGGCAGCTGGAGCAGTGGTGCAAGCCGGCTGTAAAGGGAGTTGTACCTGAGGCATGTCGGGACGTAGCTCAACCTAGAGGAGGGCGGCGGGAGGAGGCAACTACCCATGTCGCGGAAGTGAGCAATGGACGAAGGCAACCTCATCGGCTTTGTGAGAGAGAATGGCGGGGACCCCTGATCGGGACGTGCCGACAGTGGGTTTTCACCGTTGGCGACGACGACCGCATCTACACTAAGCATCCACCCCTTCCCCCTGCGGACGTGATCCGCCGGGATGTTAGAGATGTGGCCACAGTGGTTTTGTGCGAGAGAGTGTGAAAACTGAAGAGAGCAACCCCAGCAAGCAACCGTGTAGGCTCGTCCTGCCTATGTATATAGTGGAGCGGTTTCCTTTTCTCTCCATATGAACCTATTTATATTGCGTACGTGCCACTGAAGAAAAAAAACTTTATTTATAAATGACGCGGCACCTACTACTCGTTCTCCTATAAACCTTGCGCTTGGCATCTCCAAACTATTAACCTTGAGATTGGCTCTTCGCCTCTTCAGGAAGTCGAGCAATAATGGTACTGCAGTATATATCGTTCTGGCTATATGAGACCGAATTGCTGCACGTCCACCACGTGGCGAGGGTCGAGGGGCGAGGGAGAGTGCGTACTATTACGTCCGTTTCAATATGGACTACATACGGAGCAAAAGGAGTGAATCTACACTCTAAAATACGTCTATATACATCAGAGTTTGGAGTATGTACTAGTAGTTCATACTGAAATCTACTAAAGGACATATATTCCAAACAATATGATAATCTCTCTAATCAAGGTAGTAGGGACGAGGAGTAAACAGAGGGAGTACTAGTAAAATTTTCTCCTTGTCCTGCGAGCCACCGCGCGCGTGGGCGAGGGGGCGGGCGTAAGGCGTAGTAAGCAAGCTTCACCTCATCCTGCGAGCCACCGCGCCCGTGGGCGGGGAGACGGCGTACTAAGCAAGCTTCTCCTCATTCTGCGAGTTGATGGGACACATCAAAAGTACTCCAGTGTATAGAGCCTTGCCTCTAAGGTAGGCCCCACATGGTTTGCCTCTTTTTTAACATAACACGTCAAGTCGCAATTTGTTTGTTCACCCGTGGTAGACGATCCTCCCTCCATCTAGTGGACAACCAGTACAGGTGTCAAGTTACCACGTGGGCTGCCTTTTTGTACAGAAATGAGCTCCACCGTGTACCCGCGCGGGTGTGGTTGGGAAAGAGACGGGAGTACGTGCGCCGTGCGTGCACCTCTTCTCTTCGTGCACGTCCCCCACCTACGTGGGTGTGTGTGAGAGATACAAACCTAGACAAATGGCTTGTGCGTTCGTGAGTGTTTTTTGTTTTTTGGGGGGGGGGAGGTTGATTTCGTGAATGTATTTGTGGGAATATGTGTCGATGACATCTCAAACAAAATTTTGCATGCAATGTGTGTGAAATGGAGGCCTATCCATATCATATATAGAGGGTCGGGCGATCCATGAGAAGAGAGGGAGGGGTCATAGATATCGATAGAGTCGAAGTGAGGATCAAGTGGGTGGGTGCGAGATCGATGTAGAGAGCCATCGAAATTGTGTGTGTGTGCAAGTCAAAGATATAGGGCGACTGACCTAGCTACCGGAACATCAAAGGGCACAGGTCAAGTTTGTGTGTGGCAGGGAGACATGACTAGAGCGCTCGATGTATCGGTGTGTGTGTGTGTGCGAGGGGGTGGGGGGAGGGGTAGGCAGAGGCCTAACTATAGAGGTAGAACGACTCGTATATGTGTTGAGAAGGAGAGACCCAGCTATGTCTTGAGGGAGATCGGTCGACATCCATACATAACTGAAGGACGGAGGATGGGACAGAGAGAGAGAGGAGAGAGAGAGAGGGAGGGAGAGGGGTAGGGTGCTGGATGGGTGATGGAGTTGCTTCTCGAAGATGGTGGGAGAGGCCTACTAGACAAACTGAGGGTGGAACTACAATATTATCAATAAGAGTGGGGATGTGTTTCTGTGTGTGCCTGTGCGTGATAGATTTGTCGGGACACATCCATGGATGATGAAGGGGAACCATGTGTTTGGTAAGCAAACCTAAATAGATCGATAGATCAATTGTTGTTTGTCGGAGGAAGGGAGAGACATAACTAATGAGGTAGACCGATCGACGCGTTGGGAAAAACGAGTTATAAGGACCTAGCTAGCTATATGTATAGCGGGAGATCGGTCGGTGTACGTCCATTTGTTAGAGGCAAATAAGGCCCGACGAGACGGATAGACAGAGAGAATGGAGCTAGGAGGTGGTGCGAGAGGCCCAGCTACTAGCTAGATAGGGGGAGGAGTGTGCGGTTGTGAGATCGATGAAAAGAGGGGCGAGAGTTTACACGTGAGTGGGACCGTATGAGAGACACGAGGCAAGGACACATAAAGGAGGAGATTGAAGGTGCATGTGTATGTTGTAGGCAGACATCGCTGGAGAGGTTTATCGATCGGTGTGTGTCGGAAAGGAGTTGTGGAGACTGTGGGAGAACGACCTAAAGAAGAAAAAAATGAATGTGCGCGATGGATAGAATGTTGAGGGAGGGGGAGGGCGAGGAGGGCATGTGCATGCAAAAGAGATAAAGTTAGTGGTAGCTACAAAGGTTAGAGGATTGTGTGGGTGTAAGAGACTAAAAAAGATCGTAATTTGATATGAAAGTGGATTCATATATTTGAATAGGAGAGCATAGTGTTTTAAACATATGCATGCATGAATATAGCGGTGATACGCGTGTTGTGGTTTTGCACATGTTATACCATAATGTGATAATGCATGGCGTTTGCAACTCACAGCTAAATGTCGAACAATCTAAACCATACTATACATCGAACAATCTCACATTTTATTTGAATTTGTGATAATGTGTGGTGTTTGCAGCTTACAACTAAATATCGAACAATCTAAAAAATACTATATATCGAACATTCTCACATTTTATTTTAATTTGTGGTAATGTGTGGTGTTTGCAACTCACATCTAAATACTTGTAGGCATAGGGGGCGGGGCACCATACATAATGTGATAAACACATTATACATATGAGACATGGTTTAGTTTGTGAAGATCTAGCTAGAGCTTGAAATGTACTATGATTTGAAATCAACATAAAGTGGATTCAAAATATCGAGTTCGAGTTCATATAGTACACATAGTTCATATGTAACTCGAGACTAATCATGTGGTGTGCTGTGAAGATAATACACAAACGATGGTTTAACTTGACAATAATGATGATTGTAGATCTTATTAAAACAGAGAAACGAATTCAAACGCTTTGACTTCACAACAATCATTATTGTAGATCTTATTCAAATAGAGAAATGAATTCAAATTTATTTCATATTGACGCGGTAGTATATACGTTTGGAATGCACTAAAACGTTCATTTGAGTACTAGGTTACATGCATTATACACGTAGCGAAATATTTTAATTGAACATAACATGAATTCAAAGTTTTGAATGACATTTGTAGTGCGAATTGATTTGGTACAGTACACGTTAGGCTTGTCCGGAAATTTCAACCCGCGCCTTGTTAGCCCGAAATATTTAAGATATATCTTTGTCTCGTTGTGCTTCGACAACTCCCTCCATCTCAACCCGCGCCTTGCTATTCCAAAATTACAACGCACGCGAAAACTCCCACCTTCTGTGAAATCCCGACACGCGAAATGCCCGTGATACCCCTGAACCAAAAGAACCACCTCAAATCAGTGGGGGTACTTTCGTAACTTAAACCACATTTCGGACAAGCGCGTCCCTAAGCCATGGTTCCCCACTGCCATCCCATCCGCCCACCCATTCGTATGCCGAGGCCGGGAAAACCCGCGAAGCCCCACACCCTCCTCCACCCGCCACCCACCCGGAGCCTCTTCCCCGACGACGTCGTCCACAGGAACACCTCGACGTCCCTCATCCACTGTACCGGATGAGGATCCGTCGTCGATCTGGTCGTCCCGCCGGTTCAGCCACCCCGTCCTCCACCTCCAAGGAGCTGCCCCGATGTTCCCCTCGTCTTTTGCACCACCTCCATTCCCACACCACCGTCTTCACCTACACCACCGGAAGAGCATCAGCATCACCGTTTCCTCGGATCAAGCTGCGGCCTAATCGGCGCCACCAAAGAGGTTGTACACTAATCGCCGCATTTTCTTCTTGATTCGATCTCACGGTGCTGCCGGCGCTCGGTCCAGAGCCGACACGGCGCGGCTCCATCCACCGCGGCGTCGCCGGCCACTTCCTCCACGGCGTCGCCCCCTCGGCGGCGATGTCCACATCAGTAGGAGCTGCTGCTGCTTTAGCTCTCGCTCGCGCTGCTGCTCTGCTCTTGGTCTCGGTCCCCTGCCTGGTCCGCTCTTGCTCTTGCTCGCGCTACTGCTCTCGCTCTTGCTCTTGCTTGCGATGCTGCTCCGATTTAGCTACACTTCAGTCGACTGAA
>NC_057802.1:610131602-610133742 GCF_018294505.1 Triticum aestivum | reverse complement strand
GCGGGGCGGCTGTTTGGCCGGTGGTGGCTGGCGGCTCAGGGGGGGAGGTTGAAGATGAACTGCAGGCCCTTGATTTCGTATCCAACGGCTGCAAAATCGACTGACCAGAGATGAAAACGTCAGTCGACTGACGTGTAGCCTCACCTCTAGTGCGTTCAGTTTCGACAGTAAAATTCAGTTTCGACAGCAAAATTCAGTTTCGACAGTTAAGTTCAGTTTCGACAGTTAAATTCAGTTTCGACAGTTAAGTTCAGAGATGAGCGGCTGATGTATACATCTAGCACTTTGTGGTTATGTATTTTACGTCATCTATTGGAGATGCTATTAGAATTACACTCAGGTTAACGTTGTCTCTCTTGTCCTACTTCAGCCTCGGTGTCGTACAACTCACAAGAGCTGCTCCAACGACGAAACCCTCCTTCACAGCGGAGCAGTACCTCGGGCTCCATCTCCAGACGCCTAAGATCTTCTTCCCCTCCTCCGACAGCCAAGTCAGCTAGAGCATCCTCACGGGCCAACCCAATCACGCTGAGATCAACATGGCTTCGCCAAAGAGGTTGTACACTTCTTGTGGTTTGACTTAATCTCACCATACTTCTTTGCATCCTGTGATCTTCCAATTCTTGTGAACCAAACACCCAGATTGGCAGAAATCCTGTGTTTTTAAATTCTCTGTTTCGCACGTGCATTCCTATCCTATTCCTGTCTATTTCTTATCCCTGCATTGTTAGAATCCTCAAATTCAAACAAGCCCTTACACAATTACTTCTGTTACAAATATGTGTCAAAGAAAACCTTGTGTGGTTTGTCCTGCTCCTGCGGTGCTGTGTTCCACCCCAGCTCAGCTGCTCCAACGACGGAAGGGTTCACCACAGCAGGGATCCGCTCTCCAGACTGTCTTTCGCCGCCTCAGATCTTTTTCCCCGCCGCCGGCAGCCACGACAACTGCATTACCATCATCAACTGAGCAGATGACCTTGAGGACTACACGGGTCCGCAAGAGAGGTCGCACTCTTCCGTGTCTGCTTACTTATGCATCGCTTAATATGATGACATGCTACTTTATCGTCGTGTTCACCTATTAGACTCCGACTCAGGTCCAAACTTATGCTGAAACTTGAGTTTTTAAATGGTTGTGGGGTACATATTGGGGCAGCAATCAGTACTATCTGTCTACTATCTGGTTAATCTCGGGTGTCTACTATGGGTTTCATGTTGGGTGCAAACAAACATTAAAGGAGCCATTATCTGTATTTTTTAACTAAAGCTATTATCTGCCTGCTATCATTGGTTTTGGGTCTATCCACAGTTTGCTACCATCACTCTGGATTTGTGCATGCACTCCTTACATAATCTCACTATGTTTTATTCCTATGCATGTCAGTTATTGTACACAATGGAACTGAACATGTAGAGCAAAAGAGACGAGCCTTGCGTGGCAATAAAATTTCATGCAGACGTCGCTCCATGGTGGGCGGAAAGGAAGCCCCCCTCCACCCATTTCGGATCGTAATCAAGAGGAAGATAACTGTTCTGAGGGGGATTCAGAAGCAGAAGACCACTCCTATTTACCCCATGAGGTCTTCGCTCTAACTTGGCATGCTGATGTTGGTTATATCATGCATATGCACTACAAAAAAAAGACACATCCGTGACATTTTGGGCCGAACGAATTTTTTTTCTGTCATACATATGACACTTCTATGACGATAATTGTGACAAAACCCGGTATCATCATAGATGTGGTGGGCTCCTACTTCTATGACAAAAAATCATGACAGAAAATGGGCTTTTCGTCCTTGGCGGGCCGGAGACGCAGCTGCATGACATTCTTTGGGCCGTCCATGACGGGAAAAACCGTGGTAGAAGCGAGGGGGAGGAAAATTTTGGGGAGTTCCCGGTTACGGTGGGAGGTCGGGGTCCGAGCGATGCGCTTTCTCTCGTACACATACGCGCGTGTGTGCGAGGCGTTGGCTCTAACTGAACCCGAGCGAGGCGTTGGGCTCTAACTGAACCCGAGCGATTGCACTACAGGCTACGCGTTACTCAACCCGAGCGATCGATCGATGGCTGTTAACTGAACCCGATCGAGCGATTCTTTCGCTACTGCTGCTAACTGAAGCCGATCGATTGGATGAAC
>NC_057802.1:610129697-610130521 GCF_018294505.1 Triticum aestivum | reverse complement strand
CGTAGGAGGTCCGTTTCCTCCGTTTTGCGATACGCCACACCCCTCCCGATCAACAGGACCCCGTTCCAAACATAGGAGGTCCGTTTCCTCCGTTCTGCGTTACACCAGGCCTCGTTTCCATCGCCTGTTCCGTCCAAGCCCTCCCGATGAACACGACCACGCATTTCGTTCCGACCCAGCCGGTTGGCTCCCACACGTTCCGTTGCCTCCCGATGAACACGACGCATTCCGTTGCCTCCCGATGAACACGACGCATTCCGTTGCCTCCCCATGAACACGACACATTCCGTTGCCTCCCCATGAACACGACGCATTCTGTTGCCTCCCCATGAACACGACGACGACGCTATTGCTCCGTTCCGACCCAGCCATGTACACAAGCCCTGGCCGTACGTATGCGCGAGTAGGCGTTCGAGACCCTGCCCGTATGTACACATACGTGGCTGTATTTTCTTTCTTGCACCGTGGCCGCTGTACGTACGTGTACATGCTATGTGCGCGCCTCTACTACGACACGTGCGTGCCTCTACTACGACACGTGCGCGCCTCTACATCGACCAGTATGTACGTACACGTTCGCGACCAGAATGACAACGCTACGTACGCTTCGACCAGGTGGGTCCCGACTATCAGACACTTCCTTGCCTGCAAAGATGTAGCTGGTGGGTCCCAGCAGTCAGGGGGGCGAATCGTTTTATTTTTGTTTTTTTTGCCCGGACGCACTTCCTTGCGTGCGAAGGTGTAGCTGCTGGGTCCCAGCAGTCAGGGGGGTGAATCGTTTTTTTTGCCGGACGCACTTCCTTGCGTGCGAAGGTGTAGCTGGT